>NC_083353.1:125301141-125601141 GCF_030254825.1 Meriones unguiculatus | reverse complement strand
GGGTACCCTGAGACCTCAATGTACCACCCGTATTTTCTTCCCTCTGCATTTCCCAGAAGGAGTTCTCTATTCTTTTTGAGACTATCATAAATTGTAAGTCCTTTCTTATGCTTTAATTTTTTTTATATATAGAACTTTTGTAAATGTTGAAAATTTAGGAAACGTAAAGAAAACTCTGCAATTCTACCTTTGTACATATATGATACTAACATTTTTAATCTCTTTTTTTTCCTTCCCTCCTATTATGTCCTTTCCTCTTCTCTGTCAGATTGGATCAAATAGTGGATAAAGAGGAAGACTCTACATGATTCATTGGTAAGACCACCATTTGCAAACAAAATCTCTATGTCACACAAAACATGTCTCCATATTTAGGCTGCAGCTGTGGCTTCTACAGCTACTTCCACAGAGTGCCTTCTCACAGAGTCTGTCACATGTGAGCAAAACAGGCATAGGGGTTGCCCTAAAAGGGCTGTTTTGGTGGAAAGTGTTTTGCTTGGCTTTAGTATAGGCTCTGTGCATGGAGAGCTTCTGGAAAAACATGGAAGGCATGTTTAGTTTATTTTACTCTCTTCATTTACAGCCCAGGAAAGACGCCACGTAGTAACTAGGCTTCAAACTACATGAGTCATCCAGAGTCAGGCAATCACAAATCTCTCAAGTTATTTAAGCCTCCAAGTCTCTCCTGTAAAGCACAGACAACCATCTTGTCTAGCCAATAGCGTTTCTGTAAGTCCCTCACCCAACGTCATGCTTTTATCTTAATACAAAGTAACCATGGTGACTTCAAATGAAGCCAGAGTATCTTAGACTGAGTTTCTGGGAAAAGTTTCAGACTTTTTTTTTTTTTTTTGAGTAACACGTTCACCAGAGACTGCCTTCTAACATTAGAGGCAAATAGGGAGGCAAGAGCAGGCAGAGGGAAGTGAAGACCATCTCAGGCAAACCCATAAGGAGCTCTGGGCCTGGGATGGATGCTCAGAGTTGCTCCAAATTAAAGGTGGGATCCATTTTGTATCTCTGCCTTAGTCAAGCAGTGAATGTAGGGTGCCAGGGGGGAGAGGAGATGAGCTCAGAGTATGTGTGTCCCTTGGCTGAGGACAGTTCCTCTGGACAGACAGAGTTCTGAGGTGTGAGCAAGCACACTCTGGCAGCTAAGCACAGCATCTTCACCTCACTTGCTCATGACAGTAAGTTCTAGAAACAGACTTTCTAGGACTCCAGATCTTTAAATCATGTCAGAAGATAAGGTTAGTGGGAAGAAATCATATCGCCTGCTACTGCTGCTGGCCTCAGAGTTTGCAATTGGTACCTAGCATTTCTCTCTACTACCAAATTTGGATTATTTTTAAATCTGAGCTAGTGACTCTCCTGGTCTTCAGGAATCTCTAGACTCTTGTCACTTGGAGGTCTGAGCCCTAGGGGTCACACTTTTCTCATGACTACTGCTTTTGTCTACTTACCACAAAATGTCAGGGGCTGCGGAAAGGGCTTAGTGGGTAAAGTCCCTATCTTGCAAGCATGAAGGACTGTGTTCGGATCTCCCATAGCCACATAAAAGGCATGACAGCATGCTTCTGTGACCCCAGTACAGGGTGGGAGAAGACTCACTGGCCAACCAGTCCAGAGGAAACCGTGAGCCCCCAGGTTGAGAGAGGAGCTCTGTCTCAAGAAAACAGTGTGGAGCGCTGTAGAGGAAGACACCTGATATCTTCTGTTTGTACATGGACTGACAGGTACATATGTAGACAACATAAACACCTCACTCATGCACATGTACACACATGCACACCCACTCACTACCCCCACCTCCCTCCCTCACACAACGGACAAGCAAGAACTAAGAGACAGCCCACCACCCACTTTGGATGTAGTCTTCCTATCCACATATGTAAGAGCAGCAGCTTCCCCCTAAAGCTCAGGCTTAGTTACCCCCACAGTGCAGTAAACACTTTCCTTGGCTCCTGTCGCTTGGTATATGGAGTCTGTGTTGCTTGTTAGATACACTCTTCAGATCAGGTCTTCTATACTAGCAGGGTCCAGCCTGGTAGGTAGGGTGCACACATATTCTCCACGTGGTCGGTGGTCGCCATGGTAGACAGAGCCACACGTACTTGCTTCAGTTCCCTGTGTTCTTAGGGAGACTCAGCCACGTGTGTTGATGTCTCTGAGGGAGCTGTTGTGTCCTCAGTGATCATAGCCTGTCCTGACGGGCATCTTCTAGCAGCCTTCTCAGCAGTGCCTCTCAGAGCTGGTTCCACTGCCCCTTCAGCCTACTGGCTTGTGGCTTTCGGTGGTGTGTCTTCCATGACACATGCCTAGGCCTGGCAATCCTGATGAGCAAAGCACACCCACCTGTCCTCAACACACCAGTTTCAGAGACAAGTCAGAATGGCAAGGAGAGAAAGGAGAGTCAGTCATTGCGGCCATACTGGGCAGACAAATAAGGGCAGACAAATGAGGTCTAGCGACTCCCAGCCACATCTGCAGGGTGCTGATCACGAGAGTCAGGTTGAAATGAAGGGCGAGAGTTGTGCAAAGCTAAGCAGTTCTTGTCAAACGTGGTCCTGACAGTTACTGAATCTTGGTTGTCTATACTGCAAAGCGTCAGAACTATGTGAAAACTCTTCCTGGAACACAAGTTCCTCTGGCTGTCATGAGGACTTCAACCTTTTCTATCTGCTACCATGAGCTTCCTGGGGAAAATCCTAACTCCATGGGGTCCATTATTTTGATAGTCTCATAGCTGAAGGGAAAGGCATGGGTGTTTTCCTTTAGAATATGTTCACTTCTGCCATGACGGTTTCAAACACAGCAACGGATACCACAGTTGTAGTTCCCTACTATATATAATGCTGTTCTAAAAATGTATCTCAGCCCAACCCAAGCAGCTTTAAGAGGGGTTTGTGCCAGGGACTAGGTACTCTAATGGGCTACTCTTTCCTCCCAGCTCCAAGCTCCAGGAATAATGACTTAGGAGACTCGAAATACATTTACAAATACCTAGGCCATCTAGCGAGGCTCTTCTCTGACTAGCTCATGTCTTAAAATAACCCATGTATACTAATCTGCATTCTGCCATGTGGCTGGTTACCTTTTCAGGTACCATGCGTCTGTCCTCCTCACATCTTCCCAGGTGAATCTTCCTATGCCTGGCTTTATCCCAGAATCCTTTCTGCTTGCCAGATGTCACACCTTTTATTCTACTCTTTCCTTTGTTTGACAGGCAATGCATCCATACAATACATAAGACATTTTCTCTACAAGGTGCTCTTTAAGCCTTTGTACAGCAGAACTGTCCAGGAGCTGGCAGGGAGGAAAGAATCCTGTGCTTTGAAATATGCACAATTCTGGTCAGTTAGGGTGGCTGCATGTTTGAGAGGTGAAAAGTCCAGGGAGAACAAATTGCCACCAAATAGTTGACCTGGGTCTTTTCTAGAAACGGTGAGACATCATAGGGTGCCCCAGGAGAGGGAAACAGCCCCCTTTACCTAGGGTAGTTTGGGAGGACTGTGCAGCTTGCCACTGTCAGGGAACTAAGCGTCTCAGGACTGAAGCATGTGCTGAGTGAACACTCACCATTTAATACAGATCTAATTGTTTTGGCGGCTTACAAAAGGGGAAGAGAGAACGGATTATTGGAAACAAAATCTTCAAATGCTTTATGAAATCCGAACCAGTGTAAAGTACCTAAAGGATCAGGAAGCTGGGAGGCATCAGGGACTTTAGGGGAAAGACCTGGGCCACCTGCTTCAGCATCAACGATCAGCCATCCTGCCTGGAATTTCCCAGTCTCTGAATCTGAATTCCTCGGATGGGAAGAGTCTCATGGCCCCCGATTAGGCCAGGTGTCTTAGCTCAGTCAATACACACGGCAAAGCAGGTAGATCCTGTTCAGATTTGACCTTGGAAAATCCACCTTAACTCTTCTGCTGTAACCAGATGATAGTGAACTCTGTGAGATCTGGGGGCCAGCTTTGACCAAAACAAGGACTGAATAATCTCATTTGTATATAGGATCTAAACAATTTAGCTCATAGAAGTAGAGAGTAGAATAACAGTTCCGGGATCAGAAAGGGGGCTGCAGGTTGATAGATACTGTTTTTGCTTCCCATTTTCATGAAGACATCAGTTTTCAGGGGTTTGTGGTTGTATATATTTTTCAGGAAAATAAATGACTGCAAATGCTGGTTGTCTTCATATATTTAAACTAACTTGTCAGTATATAATGTATAGAAACTGAAGACATCGATAGACCAAATTCTGCATGAATTATGGTTCAAGAAATATCCTCTGTAGCTAGTGACATACCTCTAACTGTATTAGCTAAAAATATTTCAAATTCTTTACATTGTTAAGGTTGAAAACTATATACATCAAGGGGAAAGAAAAATCATATTATATAGCAAAATCTCACCCAAATTTTTCTTTTTAAAGATTGTATTTGCCGAGGGCAAGAGGTCCTTCTGCATATAAATACACAATGGAGAAACCAGAATAAGTTACACACACAGGTAGGAGATATTTACCTTTCTTCCTCTTGGAACGCTGGGAAAGGTGTGATTTATAACCTGCTGAAGCTTTGCTCTCACTCCAGGCCTGAAGAGCCCGACTTCACCTGTATCCCCCAGAATTTATGTCATGTTTATCCCAGTCCCTTTCCTCCTATCCTGAGCATTGCTTCAAAGTTCATTAAACCCATCCTTATGAGAGACGTCATTTGTGCTTTACAACAGCTTACGTGACTTCTATGTTATTTTAGGGCCAGGCCAATCCGTGCTTATGTTTATCTCAGTCATTCTCCCTAAGATTCTCAATCCTGAGCACAGTTTCTGAGTCAACAGAACCCATCTTCACTGAAGAAGCCATATGTACTTTGTAAAGGGTTTCAATGTAAACATGTTTGAAGCTTATACACACGGGACTGAGTTAATTGTCACCAGAAAACTTTTTTTTTTTCCAAAATTGTACTGTGCTTAAATACAGCTAAAACAAACTTCCTGGTGTCAGAAAAAAACTTGTCAGACTCTAGAAGTTTGAACCAGTGTTGAACAGCTAAGTCAAGCTGAATTAAGGTTTATTCTTACCTCACTCGATCGATCATTTCCCTCCAAGCTGACACTTGTAAGCATTCCCCGCCCACCCTGCATGTATTTATTTCTTAATTATGTGTGTGTGTGTGTACTTGTGTGTGTGTACTTATGTGTGTGTGTTTACAGTGCCTGTGGAGGTCAGGAAGGAACATTAGGCTTTCTGAAGCTGGAGCTGCAGAAAGTTGTGAAAAGCTCATTGTTGGTGCTGGGAACCGAACTTGGGTCCTTGGCAAGAACAATATACACTTTTCACTTCTGAGCCACCACAATAGCTGCAATCAAAATTTTTTAAATATGAATTTGCTATTGGTGTTTACTGAAATTCCATAAGAAATACAGTAATAATAATTCTGCCAGAAACTCTTTAAATTCTTCTCCTAACACTTTTCTTACAGTATAGTTGTTGCATTGATAATGTCACGAGGCTGATCTCCTCAGCTGCCCTCACATCATTTGTACTTTGTATACTAACAGTCTCTAATAATCACCTCTTCCTGTACCCATGTTAGAGTAATCTCTTCCAACCCTGATCCTGGGCTTGTTGTGTGTTTGTTTTTTTCTTGTTTCTTTGTTTTTACTATATGCCTCACTTTGGCCATGGAATTTTATCAGTCTTTAAATAAAGCAGTTGATTGTGCCTTGGCGCTTGTCATCTCTTATCAAGGGGCCTCCTGGGTTAGTATATTCATACATATGGCCCAGCTGATAGCTAGACCAGCTGTCAGCCATTGTGTAAGGACACTGAAGATTACTGAGCCTCAGCAGGATTGTGGCTGGGCTCAGGAAAGATCTGTAGAAGACCCATCTCGAGCAGGAAGCAGTTTAGATGGCAGTTGTTTCATATTAAAAGTTTGGGATGGTTTTTTTAATGGAGACGTAACAGATAACTGTCCACTCCAGGCCTTTTACTTTGTGTTTTCTCTGGCTAATGAGGAAGAGACCATTTCACCACTCCTTAAGTCTGCTTGTAGGCCTGCCTTAAGGGAGACAGTGGAGTTAGGAACAGACAACTCAGGTAATAATCAGACTTGATTTGAGCAGTGGGAGGTTGGCACATCTTGTGTAAGCAGAAGCTTGAAAATACATGTCTGGTTTTTGTTGCTTCTATTGCTCCGACTTTGCAGTGAGAAGGGTTAGCTTGCTGCAGAAGAGACCCAGTTCTGAGCTGCTCTGGTTCCAGCCCAGGCCATCCAAGGTCTGCTGAGTTGCAGTTGACTGCCAGGCATGTGAGTGAGCCCAGCTAAGACCAAAACTGCCAAACTGCTAACCCACAGACTTGCGTGCTAAATATATGTCCTGTTTAGCTATAAGTTTCATAAACAGTTTTGTATCATTATTGTGGAAATTGATAACCAACATCTGCTGCCTAGATGGAATTCACTTAAAGTGGCTCCTAAAACATTGTCACCCTCCCAAAGCTTTGCACAGGACTTGCATTGCTACATGTTTCTCTGTGTAGATATCAGCCACTTTGGTGACTCCAGGTTTAAACATTATTAGGTTCTGTCCCCAAAGGACTGTAGCGTTACCTCTGTTCTTATGGACTTCATAAGTTCGACATTTATGCAGACTTCCATTATGAGGATGACGCTGGGGATTTTTGAATAATGGATAAAGATCTCATTTGTGTGGCTCTCTGTAGCATTCCCTCTAACAGAAACCCAAGAGTGGGACATCTGTTCCTCTGCTTTGTTAGGCTTGGATTCCTTATGCAAACTTTCAGTATTCAGCAGGCTGGCATTCAGGGTTTCAGCATAGGGAAACAGTCTACCAGAGACTTAAGTTTGATCAGTTTGGCTTCTGGAACAAAACTCATGAAAAAGGGCCTATGATCCCAATTAACTTTCTCACAGAATCAGCTGCTAATATTCACTCCTCTTTCAGCATTTCTATGGGGTGCACCAAAATGGCCCAAGTCACTCCTGCTGCCTAGTGTTTCCCCCTAGTGTTGAGGCCACATGGAGCTAATGAAAGACAATAACAATTACCCAGTCTCCAGTTAGTACTCCCTAACTGTGAATCCCACTAAGTCAGTCATGAATCTGATCTTTGTCTTGCTAGACATGATTCAAAGCTCTGAGAAGCAATAACAGTGCATTGAGGCTGAATTAAAAATTAACATTCAGTGTGCGACTTTGAGAATGGTCTTTCCTCATGTTAGTAGGCTGCATGAGTCTGCTGAGAGTCATCCACTCCCACAGGGTTCTGCCCCTCAACCATAGTTTCAATTCAGTTCTATTCTAGGAATGTACACAAAGTTACCCTGAAAGCTGATCAGCGACTTGAAAGACAAGATGACCAATTTCAGAAATATCTCCCTCCCTCAAATTCAAAATATAATATGTTCATGTACAACCTGTAGTATTTACCATATGTTTTTCTAACAAATATGGTTGTCTTTGGGATAAAGCAAATTCATTTTTTATAAGGCCTTATAAAATACATTATATTCTATGTATTTTATAATAAACAGTGCATTATGAAAGTCTTTTGAAATTGTTACTCACTGTGCTGAGGAATAATCTATGACAATTATATTAATAGACCTTGGAGTAGGTTGGATCATTAGTGATACTGGGAGAAATTGCCGTGGTTGGCAAGATGACTCAGCAGATAAAGGCACTTACCAGACAAGCTCAGCTCAAATTCTCTGAACCCACCTGTGGAGAGAGAGAACTGACTCTTCAGAGTTCTCCTCTTACACCCACAAGGATGTTGTGGCATGGTGAACACACACTCACACACAGACAAATAAAAGTTTGTTTTTTTCTGATATAAGAAAACCTACATGTTTAATTCGTAAAAATACTGTTTTATAGAGTTTTAAAAATATTTATTTGTTTTGTTTGCCTGTGTTGTGTGCATGTCTGCACGTGTATGTTCAAATGTGTGTGTGCCTGTGTGTGTTTGTGCACGTGAGTAAATGTTAAAGGTCAAAAGAGGGTGCCGGGTATCTTTACGCATCCTATTCTTTTTATTCCTTTGAGGCAGGGTCTCTCGCTGAACTTGTGCCTCACGTTTATTGGCTGGGCTGAAGCCACCCAGCCTCAGAGAGGTTACAGTTGTGCATAGGATGCCTAGAGCTTGTTTCGTGGGTGCTGAGATCTGAACTCCAGCCCTCAGGATTGCACAGGAAGCTCCCTCAACTGATGAGCCATCTCTCCAGCCAACGTCCCTCCCCCCAACAACTTTGCTTAATGGTGCTTTGTCTGATTCTTTTTTTTAATTTTTTAAAAAGTCTTTGACATGTCATGCATGCGTATGTTTGCATTTTGGTCCCTTTCAGCCCTGTCATCCCACTCATTTCTCTCCCACACTTGTTGAACTTCTTTCTGCTAATTCCCTTCCTATTTCTGTGACCTTTTAGTTATTGTTTTGGTTTTTAATATTTTTTGTCACCCACCGAGTTTAATTAAAGCTCCTTTTTTCCCTCATTCTTGGCAACAATTAAACTATATTTTAATGGATGCTGCTTAATTAATCAGAAATAGCAGGGTTATTTTATACCTGTAGCTAGTGGTGCCTTTATCAATTACAATGCCCCAGCCTCTGCTGTCTCTTGCAAGGATGCTTTGCTTTGTCTCAATGATGAGGTGAACACTAATGGC
Organism: Meriones unguiculatus; assembly: GCF_030254825.1. Lineage (NCBI taxonomy): Eukaryota > Metazoa > Chordata > Mammalia > Rodentia > Muridae > Meriones > Meriones unguiculatus. Next base: position 125,592,440 of record NC_083353.1, on the reverse strand, counting down.
AATGTAATGGCATTTTCCCAACGACAATCCTGACTGTCCTAGGGGTATTTCGCTGAGGACTGACCTTTGTTTCTCAGTGGCTGCTTCAGCCATTTAGCTTATAAGAGGTCCAGGAGTCGAGTAAATAAACACTTAAACACACCAAGGGAGTCACTTTTTAAAAAGTCTTTTGTAATTCAAATAATCACCCCCTAATGCTCGATATGCTTGCTGTTAGAATGTTCCACGGGCAGAAGAGTGCTTTCCTGAGAAGGTAATGCTCGTTATTAAGTACATCACATGGTTTGAAGAAAAGAGTGTGCAGACAGGGGGACAAATAAAATCCAAAGAACCAAACAAGGCTTCTCGTGGGGCTTGACATGGAAAGGGTTTTGTAGCATGATAATTTAGCACAAATCTGGGAGGAAATAGTCAAATTGATGTAAATAAGATGACAGGATAAGGAGTTCTCTAATTAGAATGAGATAAATATCAAGAAATTAAAGAAAGTAGGGTTTTCGTAAAGCATTTATTCTGTCCTCCTTTTCAATAATTCATCACCAAGAAAACCTGCCTTTTCCAGTCATTCCATGTGTCAAGTGCCACCACAAAGGAAGACAGCCAAACCCCTCTCAGCACTGTTTATGCTACGTGTGTGGAAGGCTTCTCTGATTAGAGCCCATCCACACAGACACTCAGCACGGTTCCTTCTGAACAGTCACAAGCAGTGGAAGACTCAAAGTATACATAAAATTCAAATTCCCAATGGTTTCCAACCAGAGAAAATGTAATTTTCTAGAAGATAAAAATACACTTGGCCAGATGTGTAAATATATCAGACATTCAAATCTTGAGCTATCAGACTAAACTCTGTTTTATTTAATACTTCATTTAATATGTAGGAACACTGAACTAGACTCTTGGGGTATCAAATGTCCTCTCTCATTCCCTGGAGATTACATTTCTTTCAGGTCATTATATGTGCTATTATCATGATGTGTTATAAAGACCACATCATTATTACAACATCTTGCAATTGGAAAGAGTTTTAGTTTAGCTTTGCTTTGCCTAAGGCAGAAGGAAACCTACTATCAGGCCTTGCACCCGACTAATACCTCATTCATGTCTCCTTCCTGCAAATCACTATCAAGTGTCTTCCAACCAGGACTGTCATTTCTAATATCTTAAATTAATTAATTAAAATAATTTGTTATTGTTCGTTTTGAGACGGGGTCTTTCATATCTTAGGCTGGCCTCAGACTCACTATGTAGTTAAGAATGACCTTGAGCTTCTGATACTCCTGAGTACTGCCGTTGCTGGCTTGCAAAACCATGTTCAGTTTATGGGGTGCTGGGGATTGAGCCCAAGGTTTCATTTATGCTAGTCTCTCTACCAACTGAGCTACAGGCATGGCTAATTGTCTTTTGTTCTGTTTTGTGTGTTTGTTGGTTTGTTTGTTTCCTTTGGGACAGGATTTCACAGTATAGCCTAGGCCTTGAACTGCAGCATTTTTCCTGTCTTAGTTTACTGAGTGCTGAAATTGCAGGTATCAACCACCACTCTTGGCTTCTTAATTTCTAAATAGACATTAGATTTGAGTTTATAGATCTTAAAAAATTTTTATTATTTTTTTTACAGATGTGCAATTTAATCAAGTTGCTAAGTTTCTCTAGGATGCACACAGATTTATAGCTTGGCATAGAAATGTGAGTACTCACCCAAACTGGCATTAATTAAGTCTATAAAAAACCTCTCTCTGCCACAGGCCACATTTTGCAGCCAAATGACTCAGGTCAGTTCTGTTTTATTGCAAAAAAAAAAAAAAAAAAAAAAAAAAAAAAAAACCCTTTCTGGCTTCTGGGGCTTAGCATTTGAGAGCTGTGTGTGCAAGAGCTCATCAGCACGCTCATCTAGTGGGAGAGTCTTGAGAGGCCCTTTGTAGGACTTCTGTCCTGCTGTGGTGAAGAGCATGACAAGAAGAAGCTTAAGGCTGTGGGGGCTTATTTTGGCTCATAGTTTGAGGGGAGACAGTCCATCATGACCCAGACTCTATGGTGGCAGGAGCCTGCTGCTTGGATTCCTCACCTCCTCACATAGCTTTGGTGAGACCATGGAGGGGGGGCTGGGGTATAAACCTCAAGGTGACCCGCCTTCTCCAGTAAGCTGCTGCCTTCTGAAAGTTCCACAGTCTCTCAAAATGACTCCACCTTCGGGGGGTGGAAGGGGGCAGAGTTCATTCCCGCGGAGCTGAAGCTCAGTGTTCTGACCCAGGAAACTGCCTTTCTCTCAGGCTTCTTCCATGCTCCCTGTCACTTTCCAAACCGGAGCCGCCCAGCAGCCCTGCAGCTCCCTCTGAGCTGATGACAGACAGAGTCACATGGGGCCCTTCCCCAAGGAGGCCTCTCATGGTCCAGCCCCTCCTCTCTTACCTCTCTTGTGCCAAAAGTTTATGAAGAGAACTTTTCAATGTTATCACATTTTCTATTATATTTGGGAGGTCACTGAAGGGGAAAAAAAAAACCCAACAGGACTTAGTCTGTCTAAATTCACATTGCGGCCAAATTCAATGAAGCATACCTAATTTGAAAAGTGATGGATATCTATAGTTAATGAGCTAAAGCTCTGTTATGCTAAGGTTATTTGAAAATAGAGAGAGATTAGAAGTGGAAGTGACAGTGTATTTTTCCCTACAGATTAGGCTACCGACACAGGGAGAAATTACTGTGCTCTTAAAATATGCTAAAAACTAATGTACAACCTTTTTTCTTTCATACAGTATTTGAAATGTCACCAAGTGGTGACCTTTTTTTGTTACTGTTGCCTGGCTCCCATTGGCTCTACATATTAGCCTAGTACGAGCATGGGCACTGTCTAAACTGTCTCTGCATATAAACTTAATGCTACGGAGTGCCGTTTCCAAAATAAACTTGACCTTGGTGCTTCACACAAATTAATCACTTTCTCCTCAGCATCACAGCAGAACACCAACTGGGTATGAATAATGGGTGCAAATTTTTAGATTACTTTCAAGCTCTTTAGTCATCGTTTGTAGCAAGACGAGGTTAAATTAGGAGTGGGACTCCGTATCGAGTGTCCAAATTGTCAGCTGCTTGCAATTTAATTGGTTTAGAGGTGTTTCTCGAGCACTAGCTAAAACAGTTGTACAAAATAAAGGGTGAAGGGATTTACACAGTATTCTGCAGGCTTGACACTTTTCTCTTACCCCTATAGTTTAATTTGTGTCATCAATTTAGGTGATAAGTGCAGACAATCTGGACCCCAGAAAAGCACAGAGGATAATGCAGCAAAATCTGAAAGATGAGTGAAAGTAAATTTACAGAAATGAGAATCATCAGAGACTTAGCTGAAGATGGAATTAATCCGATTACAGCCTTTTAAAATAAAATCAATTTACTTTCCATAAATGGCTAAAGATAACATAGACTATTCTGTCTTCCACAAGTGAAGACCAGGGCTTTAAAATTTCAAGATTTATCAAAAAAAATTGAGCTTAATGTCTTTGATAGGTTGGTTAAGATTACCGAATTTCTTTTGTCTGATAAATCGTCTTAAGACCAGGACCCCAAACACCTTCACACTGTGATTATATAGCACTCTGTCACTAATGCGTGGATTCTTTGTAGAATGAAGCAAACATAGATGGATCACACACATGAATAAACACAAGAGCCAAATGACTTTCTGTGATGGAAAGATAATATTTTGTGTTTGGAAGAATAATGTATACCTGCTGTCAGAGCATTGTTTTCCAGCTAAAGACATACCTCTGTGTGTGTGTGTGTGTGTGTGTGTGTGTGTGTGAGAGAGAGAGGGGGGGGGGGAGGGAGAGAGTTTTATACTGCCCAGGCTGGCCTTGAACTTAAATTTTCTTCCTTCCTCCCTTCTTCCTTTTTCTTCTTTCCTTCTTTCTTTCTCTTTCTCTTTCTTTCTTTTCTCTCCTTCCTTCCTTCCTTCCTTCCTTCCTTCCTTTCTTTCTTTCTTTCTTTCTTTCTCTTTTTTCAAGACAGAGTCTTTGTGTATTAACACTCTGGCTGTCCTGGAACTCACAGAGATCCACCTGCTTCTGCCTTCAAGTGCTAGGATTAAAGGCATGTGGCACTATGCCCTCTTTTAATTTAATTGTATGTGTTACTGAGGATGGAACCCACAGCTTTTGTACACACCAGGCAGGCACTCTACCACTGAACTATATCTGTAGCCCTAGATTTTGAGATATTTATAACAAATATGTATATGAGTTATATTTTTCTTTTTATTATCAAGGTATCTAGTTTCAAATATAAAAGTTCTTTCTGGCTATGTTTTCATTCCTTTCGAGGGTTAATTCTGATAAATAAAATTCACATGAGATGACACTTCAATCATATATGAATTAGTGTGATGAAAGGTGAGTATTGTCAACTTGATAAGGTCTAGATGTACTGGGAGTCTGGCTTCTGAACATGCTTGAGGGTGATGATCTTAATTGCTATTAAACTAGGGTAGGAAGACCTGTCCATTGTGGGTGAGGCTATTCCCTAGGCAGGGAGCATCTTGAAGTGTATGGTGGAGAAAGTGAGCAGAGAATTAGCATGTGTTCACCAAATGCTCTCTGCTTCCTTACTTTGAAGGTGGTGTTCAGCTGCCTCGGGCTCCTGCTGCTTTGCCTTCCCTGCCTTACTGGACTGCGCTTTGAACTATGAGCTGGATCGGATCTTTTCTTTCTAAGTTTCTTTGTCAGGGTATTTTGTTACAGTATTAGGAAAGAGTATAATGACTGTAAGCGCCTAACATTAGAATTTTATAATAAAATTGGAGCATGGGGCTAACTGAAGATGGTGTGTGATGAGGTGAGACTTCAGCTGTCCCAAACACCCTCACTCCTCTAGGGATGCTGAAAATGACCCCCTCAGGATGGTTTCAGTTGTACACCTGTGTCTACTGGTTAGGGGTGTCTAAACAGAAACCATCTTATAAATCTGTGAGGAGTAAGAGTGGCATCATTCACTGTTATTTTCAGTTTAGGACTAGATGCTCTGGTCATCAAGACATATATTAAATTCTTCACAGCCAATTAAACACTGATCTCTCCTAATTCAATTGCAAAACTAACACAACCAATCATGTGGTACACGGCATGATTTCTGGTGACCACATTATATCTTCTTGGAAGTGAACAGTCATGACTGATGATATATCTAATCATGTATATGTATATATCATCAGTATATGAGACAAAATCCACAGTACTTTCTGTTGGATGATGTATCATGTCAACTGAAAAAGAAAATCCAGCTTTAGGGGCTGCCAGTCAAAGTCAATTAGCAAATGATTGTTTTTTTAAAAAAAAGTTTTGCTGGTTTTTTTTTTTTTTTTAATAGACTCTCACGAGACTGTCTGTAGACTCATGCTTCTTCCGCACCTCCTGAATGCAGGGGTCGTGGTTGTGGATAACCACCCCTGGCTTATGTAAGATTCTGAAGGAGAATATACTTTTAACATGTATATTGTTTATTAAGTTTTGTTTAAAATAACTGGGGCTTAATCCATATAACAACTAGTATTAGAAATGTAACCATGATTTTGGGTGTAAGTAACCATTTTCTAATGGAAAGAGCTAATAGTTTATTTAAATGATAATACACCTTGGCAGTATGTCACATTCCCTTGACCTCCCCGGATTTACTATAAATATGCAAGTATTGAAATGAAATGAGCTGTTATGATTTCTAAGGTTTTGTTCAGAATATACCATTTGGTACATGTGATCGTGTGTAGACACTGACTTTTAAGATACGGACTTGAAAGCATGAGCCTGTAAATTATGGGTTTTGCCAGGAAAAAAGAAAAAGAGGCAGTTTCATCAAAGGAAAAGGCTCCTCTAATTTTCTGGTTGGTTAATCTCTTTTGCATATCATTGTAATAATCAGAAAGTGTTAGCAGCTTAATTCTATCAGAGTAAGAACATGGCACACATTCATTTCCACAATGAATTTATATTGCATGTAACTTTGGGACATGACAATCTAGTTTCTAAGATGGAGGTTCCTTCTGCAGCGGTGTGGTGTTAACCCTTGTAAACCTCCCTCATTAATTGCATTTCTCTTGCTGTGATATAGCGCTATGACCAGGGAAACTCACAGAAGACAGAGTTTATATCTGGGTTTAGGGTTCCACAGGCTTAGAGTCCTTGGTGGCAGAGTGAAGATACAATGACAGGATCATGGAGCTGAGGGCTTGCATCCTGAATGGCAAATACAATGTAGAAAAGCGAATTAGGGGTTTTAAACTTAGAAAGCCTACCTCCAGTGACACACTTCCTCTGGTAAAGCTATACTTACTAAGCTTCTTCAAACAGCATTACCAACTGGAGACCAGTATTCAAATTCCCAAGGGAACATCTTATTCAAACCATCACCCCTTCCTTTTTCTACGCTTTTGTAATTGTCAGGCTCCACTTTGATATGCACGTACGCTTCTAGGCCTGTTTGTATTCCTTCTGTTTCCAAGAGTTGGGGGCTTCGTATATATCAAACAGTGAGCTCTGTCCTTCAGCAAAACACCGGAGATAAACAGAACTATTTATTTTGGCTCACGGTCTCCAGTGTCTCAGTTCATGGTCATTTGATCCTCTGAGGCACAATGTCATGGTGAAAATGCCATGGTAGAGGCAAGAAAACTCCTTGCCTTGTGGTAGGTAGGAAGCAGAAGCAGAGAAAAAGGGATCAGGAGTCCTAGTTCCCTTCAAGACTCCCAGAGCTCAGCCTGCCCCCACCACTAAGCTCCTAACAGTGCCACCAGCTGGGGTCTGAGCATGCACACAGTCTTTGGGGTACGTTAAGATCGAAAGCATAAGACCTTTTCACAGTCTCTATGACCCTGACACAGAACTTACAAGTAACCTAGCGAGCCAGGGCCATTATAATAACACATGATATTTTCCCAAAGTACTTTCTATTATTTATTTATTTATTTGCTTGTTTGTTTATTTATTTGTGTGTGTGTGTGTGTGTGTGTGTGTGTGTGTGTGCAGTCCCATATGCGGTTTGGAAGCCAGAGGTCATTTTCATGTGTCTTTCTCTATCATGCTCAACCCTATTTTTTGAGAAATAATTTTCAGTGAATGTGGAGCTCACCAATTTGGCTAGACTGGCAGCTGGCTGGAAAGTCCTGGGATCTACTTCCACAGTGCTAGGATTACAGGAGGGAACCAGCAAACCTACATCTTTACACAGGTGCTGTGTATCCAGACTCAGGTCCCCACGCTTGCATGGCAGATGCTTTAACAACCAAGCCACATTCCCTGCCCTCTAGGTGAGAGTCTTTAGTAGAAGCTTCTTGATCAGCTGTGCTTGAGACTGAAAAAAAAAAATCACTGTCAATGGCCAACTAGAAAAACGAGCTAGGGTTGACAATGTTCAGGGCAGTATTTCTTGAACTCTTAGAGAAAAATGCCTTTCAAGATATCTTCCTTGGGTGCAGTTTTGACAGTCATGCCATGGTAATTACATCCCAGAGTCAAGTTTTCTGTCATACTCTAATTGCCAAACCCAGATCTTTGAACTAGAATTTTAACAGATTGTGGTATGATGGGAGTTACCTAACATTTTTCAAGTGTCTACTGTCAAGAATCTTAGATAAAGGCAGGACACTTAAGGAAGGGAGATGGAGAGATGGCTCAGCAGTTAGGAGCACTTGCTACTCTTCCTGAGGACATGAGTTCAGTTCCCAGCATCTATTTTGAGTGGTACACAACCACCTGCAAGTCCAGTCCAGGACACCCTCTTCTAGGTTCTGAGGTATCTGCACATACATGTGGCACACAAACACACATACACACACACACACACAGAGAGAGAGAGAGACAGAGAGATACAGAGGGAGAGAGAGAATAAATAAATCACAGCTTTTAAAAGCACCCAAAGATGTCTACACTATTTTAGATGATGATAAGGCTAAGAAAAACCAGGCAGAAGAAAACAGCAGAGAGCAGTTAAGTGGTGTGGGGGAGGGGATTTCTTTTGTTTAAGGTGGCCACAGAAAGCTTCTCCATCAAATGGTAAAATTGAAACAGTGATCTGAGAGAGAGAGAGAGAGAGAGAGAGAGAGAGAGAGAGAGAGAGAGAGAGCCCTATTGCTTTGGCATGACATTCCAGGCAGTAGATTCATACACATGTGAGCCTGACTGTCATATGTGAATGTCAAACACCAGTGTAATATGCTGCTGATTGGGAGGAGCCACATGGTGAGGTCAGAGTAAGCTCTGTGTGACAACAAAAGCCAGGCCATTGAAGCCATGTTTGGATTCAGAATGTTAAGTGCTTTAGCTCAAAGCAGTGATCTGTCTCATTAACTGGGTAAGGACAGCCATAGTAAACATCATTTATAACTGTGAAGGCTGGGTGCCTTCCTAAGAGGAGCGGGAGCAAGGCAAGACTATCTGCTCAGTTATTTATACTCTGTAGTGTGCTGGAAGGCGTCTTAGAGCAATAAGGCAGGGCAAGGCAATGGAAGGGCCAAGGTTGGAAGGAATCAAAGTTATTTACTCTCAGATGACTTTGATTTTAACTTAGAGAATCCTAAGCAGAGCCTAGAGGGACTAACATAGCTAGGAAGTAAATTGAGCAAAGCTCCACTTTATCAGGCTGATGTGTCTACATGCTAGCAAAACCAACTGTAAAATGAAATAAAAATCCATAATTCACAGTAACACCAAAAGTCATAAAATTCTTCGGGACAAGATTATCAAGAAATTTGCAAAATATACTCAGAAAACTACAAAACACTGTTGAATATAAGCTTAAAATGTCTGAAATTAGAAAGCAGCATCATGCTTGTAGATTAGTATATAGTACAGAGGAATTTTAATTCAGAACATGACTGTTCTGGCAAGAGAGCACATCCAAGACCTTCTGGGTCTGTGTGATCTGGCTGAAATACAGACTCACTTTTAATCCCAGGAAACAGAGGCAAGCAATTCTCTGAGTTCAAGGACAGCCTGGTATAGAACAACTTTCAGGTAACGAAAAGCTTAGGCCTGGGTGTGGTGGTACATGAGTTTAATCCCAGCACTAAGGAGACAGAGGCATGCAGATCTCAGAGTTGTAGTCAGTGCTGTTCAGGCAGTTCTGTTGAGAGTGAGGTGAGAGGTAGTGCAGTAGAGCTGAGTTTGTCACAGCTCAGTTCATGGGATTCAGAGGCAGTTTTACCAGGAGAGTTTTACAGAGTCAGGTTGAAGAGAGAATGAGCTAGACACAGGTTAGGACAGAGTGAGTCAGAGAATGAGAATGAGCCAGAAGATTAGAATGGATTGTGAGAGTTAGTTTGGAAGCCAAGTGAGAAGCAATGAGAAGCCAGGTTGGAGCAGTCAGCTAGGAGAGGAATTTGAGCCAGAACAGCTGAGTTGAACTAGCCAGCCCAGAGTTTAGAAAGGGTGAGTTTATTCAGCAGCAAGTCTCAGAGGCAGAAAACATTCTAGGACTAAATTATATTGTATGGAGACTAGAAGCTTCCAGGACTAGGCCTAGGTTAGCAGATAGAGGCAGTATACCTCAGAGACAACAATTACCTCAGGTGAATAAAAGTTACTTTTAAAATATACCTTTTAAAATATATTCTATGAGAGGTGAGCTGCACACTGTTCCCTGAACTCTACCATCTGGAACATTGAAGATAGACTCCTTCCCCACCAACTCCCTGCCTACCAGATCCACCTGGGGCAGCCAACAGAAGTGAGCTGCGGTTTGTCCCCTGAGCTCCATGTCAAGCCCAAGGCTTTGCCTGCCTCCCTGAGAAGTCCTGCAGGCATCAGGAATGTCCAGACAGCACCACGAACAACCAGATAGCTAAAGGCAAGTATAAGAACACAATCAACAATGCCAGGGCAACATGGCAGCAACAGAGCCCAGCTATCCTACGTCAAGACCTGGATATCCTAACACAGCCAAAGTCCAAGAAGATGACCTTAAGTCTAATCTTCTGAAGATAGAGGCCTTTAAAGAGGGAATGAATAAATCCCTTAAAGAAATGCAGGAAAATACAATCAAACAAGTGAAGGAAATAAATAAAACTACTCAAGACATGAAAATGGAAAGGGAAGCAGTAAAGAAAACATAAACTGAAGCAGTCATGGAGATGAAAAACCTAGTGAAGAGAACAGAAACTACAGACACAAGTATCAACAACAGAATTGTAGAGATGGAAGAAAGAATCTCAGGTGAAGATTGAAGAAATAGATACATTGGTCAAAGAAAATATTAAATCTAAAAAGTTCCTGACACAAAACATGCAAGAAATCTGGGTTAATATGAAAAGACCAAATCTAAGAATAATAGGAATAGAAGAAGGAGAAGACTCCAAGCTCCCAGGCCCAGAAAATATTTTCAACAAAACCATAGAAGAAAACTTCCCCAACCTAAAGAAAGACATGCCTATAAACATACTGGAAGCTTTTAGAACACCAAATAGTTTGAACTAGAAAAGAAAATCCCCTGGCATATAATAATCAAAGAATTAAATGTACAGAACCAAAAAAGTATTAAAAGCTGCAAGGGGAAAAGGCCAAGTAATATACAGCGGCAGACCTACCAGCATTATACCTGACTTTATAACAGAGATTCTAAAAGCCAGAAGGGCCTGGGCAGAAATCTTACAGACACTAAGAGACCACAGATGTCTGCCTGGACTACTAAACCTGTCAAAACTTTTAATCACTATAGATGGAGAAAAGAAGATATTTCACTACAAAGCCAAATTTAAACAATACTTATTTACAAATACAGCTCTACAGAAGATCCTAGAAAGAAAATTTCCACCCAAGGGAAACACAGGAACTAAATAACCCCAGTTCAGCAAAAAAACAAAAAAAGGGAAGCAAACACACTCATACTACATACATTCTACCATCTCCAAAATCCAAATAACAGGAGTTAAAAATCATTGGTCCTTAATATCTTTCAGCATCAATGGACTCAGTTCTCCATAAAGAAACAGAACATTTAAATTCCATTCAGTGGCAGAGAACCACTTAAGAAATGCTCAATGTCCTTAGTCATCGGGGAAATACAAATCAAAATTACTCTGAGATTCTACCTTACACCCATCAGAAAGGCTAAGATCAAAAACTCAAGCGACATCACATGTTGTTGAGGATGTGGAGGAAGGGGAGCAGTCCTCCATTGCTGGTGGGAGGCAAATTTATACAACCACTTTGGAAATCAATCTGGGACTTTCTCAGAAAATTGGTAACAGCTCTACCTCAAGACCCAGCTATTCCACTCCTGGGCATATACTCAAAAGATGCTCCACCATCCAACAAGGACATTTCTCAGTTGTGTTCATAGTAGTTTTATTCGTAACAGCCAGAAACTGGAAACAACGTAGGTGTCCCCCATCCAAGGAATGGATAAAGAAACTGTGGTACATTTACACAATAGAATATTGCTTGGGTATTAAAAACAAGAACATCATGAAATTTGTAGGTGAATGGTGGGAACTAGTAAAGATCATCCTGAATGAGACAACTCAGACCAAGACAGACATGCATCGTATGCGCTTACTTACGAGAGGTTATTAGCCATACAGTGCAGAATAACCTAGCTATAATCCACAGCCCCAAAGAAGCTAAGTAACAGGGAGAGTCCAAGGCAGGATACTTGAATCTCACTCAGAAGGGGAAATAAAATAGACGTCTGAATGGAGATAGGGAACTGGGTGGGAGAGGAGGTGGGGAGAAGAATCGGGGTGGAGATCAGACATGGGGAGAACAGGTGGGGGAGAGGTTAGGGTTAGGATGGGGGTAGGCTCCCAGGAGTCTATGAGGTTGACTTTAGCTGAAACTCCTAGTCGAGGGAGCTTTGGAGCTGGAAGCCTATAGCCTATGCTTTAGTTCTGAAAATTCCAGTCTTTAGCAAACATATACTGCCCACACCAAATGCCAGGGCCAGGAGTACTAATTGTAAGGTTTCGAGTAAGAAAAGCTGTCTTTCCCAAAGCCTCAGATTTAAAAAGGTGTATTTTGTTAGCTTCTCAAAAACAAACACATGAATTTGTAGTGTTCTATATTCAAAACTATTACTTGGTTAAAGTGTGGTCCTTCCTGGCCTGGGTTTTATAGAATAAACAGTCAGGTTTTGTATATGGCTGGTCCATACCTGCTAAATCATTAATGATAGATAATTTATGGCTTATATATCCAGAAAGTCAGCTTCTTAGGGTTTATAATGATTAATGAGTTCTAGGTAAGGGGCATAATAATTGCTGATACTTGGGTAAATTCTGCTTGTCACTCTTCTCAGTCTCCTCATTATCATCATCATTATTATAATTACCATCATTGCCATCATCATAATTTTCAGCCATCATTACTAGCAATAGGAGTTTCATTTTTCTTCTTTTTCTTCTTCCTTCTTCTTTCTTTTCCTCCTCTTCCTCCCCTTTTTCCCCCTCTCCTCTCCCTTCCTGCTCCTCTTCTTTTTCTTTCCTCTTCTTCCTCCTCCTTTTCTTCTTCTCAGGCGAGTGAGGTAGCACAGCAGGTAAAGGGACTTTCTCCATCCCTGAGACCTATTTGATGGAAGGAGAGAAGTGACTCTTGCAAGTTGTTCTCTGACCTCCACACAAACAGTGTGGCATGTACATGCCCTCCTCAGCTGCAGTTATAAACAAGCAAACACGGAAACAAACAAACAAATAAAATAAATTAATATAAAAAGTTACAAAAGTATTGTTCTTACATTCCACAAAAGGTCTTGGATGTGGGGTACAAGAGGGACCCTGAGACACATTGTTAGGGGTAAGGAGTTTATTACAAGATTTACTGGAGAGACAGAAAACGGAATGGAGAGACTCTGAGATCAGGCTATAACAGACTGAGAGTGGGAGGGCATGCTGAAGAGAAATCAGGCTCAGGAGGCAGAGCTGGGCCCCTTCTTCTAGGTCTCTGAGGAAGAGGTGAATTTTCCCAGCCTGCAGCAGGTAAGTGGGTGGGAAAGAGGAGGTGCCATGGGCAGGCCTTTGATGACTTGACCATGCAGACTCCCACTACCAAGAGGTTCCAATGTCTGGGAGTCTGTTGGCTAAAGATTCTCAGTGGGGTGCCTGCCAGAATCTGTGGGGTTGATGAGGAGGAAAGGCTGTTTCAGGCCCTGTGGCCTGAGCAACATTCTGCTCTGGGGTGGAACTTTCACAGAGTATAGGCCTGAGGCACACACTTGGGAATGAAGACAAAAGACATCCGTTTTAAATGTGCAGACAGCACAGCTTTGCTAGTTCACTTTATTGGGAAAAAAGTAATCTAATCCTCTAGTCTAAAACTAAAGGCGTTACAAAACATATTCCTTAGTTTTTACTGGGGCAATGGACAGCAATCTCATGAAAAAAAATGACTTATGCATCTGCTGACTTCTTTATCCTGGAGAAATACTTGCCTTGTTGAGTGGAACTTTCCCCAGGGCAGGATTTTAGTTTTATCTGCTTTCAAAGTTTTTTGGGGGCTAAAACTATTTTCATGATGCTCTTAGAAGAGAACTTCTAAACTCTGCCTGTTCATTTATCTTTGTCCTGGAGGAGATTAAAAATAAATCTGTGCAGAGAGTTCTGGTTCTGGCAGGGTGCTCCCTCTCCTCAGAGCGAGGGCAGGAGACGCCAGGTGCTTGGTTTCGTATCATGATTGCTTTTAAGGGAACAGAAGCCAACTCTGATCGGTTCTCACGGATGCGGGGGTTAGATTAGCTTCCAGTGCTGCTGTCACAAAGTGACACTGGTTGAGCAGCTTAAACAACAAGAATTGGTTTCTTCCATGTTCTGGGGAACTCAGGATTGCTCTGTCTCAAGCCTGTGAGGAAGTGGTCTCTCTCCGTGTTCTGGTGTCTTTCCACCTGGCTGTATTAGTTGTGGAGGCATCACACCACCTCTGCCTTAACATACCCTTCTCACATGTTGTGTTTCTGTCCCCAGAGTTCCAAAGGACAGACATATAAGGGACAAGGAACCCACTCTGCTTCTGTATTATCTCTTTTGAATGAATTACATATGCAAGGACCTTATTACCAAATGTGATCACATTCTGCGATCCTTGAAGCTATGCCTTCAGTCTTTGCATACGGGGCAGAATTCAAGCTATAGCACCTTGCACATCACATCTGGGCCTCTAGAGACAGGAATCTGACAGCTTTGGAATAGGTACGATTTGCCTTTAGGCTTGCGGGGTACCCTTCTTTGGTGCTGCCTTTTGCTTGTGGGCTTTATTTTCCTTGGCAACTTTGTTTGTGATGTTGACTCTTGTTTCTGGGGCTGTTTTGGCACCACATAATACAGCTTCCCACCCAGGTTTTCTATCATTGGGTTAAGAGTAAAAGACACCACAGGGCTGGAGATTTGGCTCGGTGGCTAAGAAAAGCCACTGCTTTTGTAGAGGACTTGAGTTCAGTTCTCAGCACTGCTCATGTCAAGTGGCTCACACAATCTCCTCTAACTACACGTCCAGGGAGGCTGACACCTCTGGTGTCCTCAGATACCTGTACTCACATGCACATAATCCCTCCACATACAGTTTGGGCACTACCTGAATTTGATTGTTCACTGACCTTTAGCTGGAAAGAGGCAGAAAAACAGCCTAGAGGTACTGCAGGTGAATTCAGCTACCAAGGAGATTCTATGACAGGGCACAGAAGAAGCAACAGCAACATGTACCACACATCCTTGAGCTCACCTTACAGTGATAGAACTTTTCTACTAATGTGAGCTCTTTGAGACCTGGATGGCTCAATAGAATCAAATATGCATAGCTTTTGCTAGAAGCAATGCCTGTGTGCAAGGAAATAAAAGTTCCAAAAAGCCTAGAAATCAGACAGATAGCACTGCCTGGCTGACCCAGAGTGACAGAGAGAGGGAAGGATGATTCTTCTCTAACGGTTTTGCATCGTAGGAATGTTGGGCAAGAATGTTGTGGTGTCCTTGGGTGAAGGTAGCTAAAGCTGTCCTTCCTATGTGTTTGTTTGTTTTTTTTATAGTGGGTCCCCAGTTCATTCAGTCATTGGTGGAAGAAAGTTGAGTGTGAGTTATAGTACCTGGGGCCTTGGTTAAATGCAGTTCTAGCATCAGAAGACCTACAAACTTTGTTTTACTGAGAGGCTGTCATTACCTCATCAATCAAATATGGCAGAATAAGCGATATCCACATCTTGGCAAAGGCCTTCCAAAAATGACAGCCCCACTTTCTTGCTTGGAAGACATTTCCTGAGATTGACAAGCCACCATATGACATTTATTAATGCCCTGAGGCCTCTGTGAGGGGAAACTGTATGTGGGAGCGCTACTGACTGTCTCCATAGGGTTTAACCTTCTAGCCATTTTTGTCATACTGACATTGGAGCCATCTTGGATCCTTTAGCCTAGTTGCTTACCCAGGGATGATGTTAGTTTGCCATTGGTACTTTGGTGGGCGGGGGAGAGGGAGAGATGTACTACCAGTGTATATGAAAAAGTCTGAGAGGTCACTTGAATTCAGCCTCTGTCGGGCAGTACAGACATACTCATCATAGATGAAGTATTTTCTTAGTCATGTGACTAGATGGAAGAAATGATGATATTCTAAGGAGACACTGTATTTCTCAATCTGTCAGTCTACAGTATTTGAGGCTCTTTTAGCTCAGCATTCCAAAGTCATCCACATTCCTCCAGCAAATGAGATCCTAAGCCTAAGATCCACCGAGTCAGGCTTATCACAGAACAATGGCTCCATTTCTTGGTACCAAATGCCTATTTTGTTTTTTTTTTAGCTTTGCTATGATAAAATACCCTGACAAAAGCAACTTAAGGGAGAAGGGTTTATCCCCACCTTTCAGTTACAGTAGGGTAGAGTCCATCACAACAGGAAGACATTCAGCAGGCAGGGAAGGCATGGAGGCAGAAACAGGAGGTAGGCTGGCCACACTACACACATACCGGAATGTGGCTGTGAACAAGTGACCCACTTCCTCCAAACTACTCTACTTCCTAGTAGTTCTGCAACCTCCCCAAACAGCACTATCAGTTGGGAATAGTGTTCAGACACAGGAATCTATGGGGAGCATTTCACACTCAAACCACAATGTTTCCTCTTTCTCATCCTGAATTACCTTGTCTATGAAGTGGGAGCTCCAGTTGAATTCACCTCCTAAGATTAATGATTAAGCAGAAAACAGAGTTAAAGCCCATTCCATAAAATGCCACAAATTAAGTCACGAATACAATTCATCATTGCAAGAGGATGGACATCAGAAGAAGAAGAAAACAGGACACAAGTTAGGAGCCTGCCACAGAGGGCCTCTGAAAGGCTCTGCCCTGCAGACTATCAAAGCAGATGCTGAGTCTTATGGCCAACTGTTGGGCAATGTGCATGGAATCTTATGAAAGAAGTGGGAAATAGTAAGATCTGGAGAGGACAGGAGCTCCACAAGGAGAGCAACAGAACCAAAAAATCTGGGCACAGGGGTCTTTCCTGAGACTCATACACCAACCAAGTACCATGCATGGAGATAACCTAGAACCCCTACACAGAAGTAGCCAATGGCAGTTCAGTGTCCAAGTGGGTTCCATAGTAATGGGAAGAGGGACTACCTCTGACATGAACTGGTTGGCCTGCTCTTTGATCGCCTCCCCCTGAGAAGGGAGCAGCCTTACCAGGCCACAGAGGAAGACAGTGCAGCCACTCCTGATGAGATCTGCTAGACTAGGATCAGATGGAAGGAGAGAAAGACCTTCCCTATCAATGGACTTGGGGAGGGGCATGCATGGAGAAGGGGGAGGGAAGGTGGGATGGGGAAGGGAGGAGGGAAGGGTATGGGGGGATACAAAATGAATAAGGTGTAATTAATAAAAATTAAAATAAAAAATAAAAAAAGAGAGGAAAATCATCATTGCCATTGGTTTGTTTTATAAAACAACCATGGGTATTGATGTTTTCTACATTCAACATTTCCTACCAGAATCATATTATACAGTGACAGCTTTTCAAATCTGTTTTTTGTCATGTTTTAAAACAAAAGACCCAAACCTAGTGACCTAAATTAAATGCACTTTTTATCATTTTAATATGTTGATGTCTAGTATCAGTGAATTCATTCTGTTTCAGATATGCTAATCATGTGTCATTTCATAGAGAGCCGCAGTTAAATTCGTGACTTAGAACTTGGTGGGTTATTGTCTCTGGTAATAGTTTCATCACTTGAATTTTGCTTTTGTCCTTATTACTCTAAAGATGTGATTCATTACATCTTCATTAAGTGCATTCTCTACTTCTTCCTCTTGTTTCAGTAACAAAGTAGACATTAATACATGGGGCCTGGAGAGATGGCTTGATGGTTATGAGTGCCTTTACTCTTATAGAGGACCTGGGTTTGCTTCCTAGTATACATGCACATGACAGTTCACAGCCATTTGTAACTCCAGACCCTGGGGTTCTGATGTCCCGTTCTGGACTCTGTGAGCACTGCATCATGTGGTGTACATACATACATACATACATACATACAGTCATACGCATAAAATAAAAATGACAATACTACAATCATATAAAGAACTAATACATGATCTGTCAATAATTTCTAATATATAAGTAGAAAGGTCAAATTTCTCCATTCATTAGTGGTTTATTTAAAGGAATGACACAAATAAATCTGTATTAAGTTTGTCAGCATGTAACTTGAACTGTGTGTGTGTGTGTGTATGTGTGTATGTGTGTGCGTGTTTTACTGAGGTTAAATCCATGGCCTTTGTGTGCTAAGCAATCAACATAAAACTTGAAATAGCAATACCTTTTGAAGGTCAGTTAAAAATTATTCTTGAACATTTTCATTTAGACAACATTGGAAGTGGCTTTCTGTCAGTGATGTCCTTCGCTAATGTGATGACTCACGCTGGTTAAGTTTCTTGTGCTGCATCAGTCTGGAGCCTCAGCAGAGCCACTGGCAATTTCCATACTGGGATGTTTGCGATTAGTCTAAGAAACTTTTTCTGGCATTTCCTTTTTATATTTTGCAATCATAGCAATGTTTGGTTCACAGGAAAGCTTTTGCTTATTTAGTTTTAAATAATTCTGGGATGTTATTATTGGGGCTCTATTAGTTTTGAAAATTTAGCAAAGCTTAGCAACTATTTTGTGGTAATGCCGTACTATGTAGCAACCATTTCTATTTTGTCTCATTGGTTTCATTTATGTGGTCATTTTTCTTACTTTGTTACGAATTCTGTTTTGATAAGTAGTTATTAATGCCACTTGGTCCTCCTGTTTGGATCTGTGTTACAGTTGAGATTAGCTGGCACCATTTAAATGACTTTTAAAATGTATTCCATTATTTATGTGTGTGTGTGTTCATGTATGTACACACATGTGGGTGCCTGCAGAGGCCAGAAAAAGGCATCTGATCTGGAATTATAGTAGTGGTTATGAGCACCCAAACATAAGAGTGGGAACTGAACTTGGGCCCTCTCCAAGGGCAGTAAATGCTCTTAACTCTGAGCTGTTTCTCCAACATTATTATGCTAATGATTATTATTGTTATTTTGTTGGTTTGTTTTTAAGACAGGGTTTTTCTGTGTAGCCCTGGCTATCCTGGAACTCACAGAGCTCCTCCTACCTCTGCCTCCTGAGAGCTGGGATTAAAGGGGTGTGCCACTGCCACTGCCCAGGAATCTTATTATTGTTTTTGAAACAGGGTCTCACTATGTAATCCAGGCTTGGCTTGAATTTACTGTGTAGCCCAGGCTGGCTTCCTGCTCTTTATAACTTTCTAAATGATGATTTGTTTTATTTGACCTATGGACACCTCAATGGTGTGAGGGTTTTTCCTCTGGGAACTACCTACCGGTGCATTAGGACTGGACTGTTAAACCAGAGGCTTTACTAAAGAAGTCCTCCACTATCAGCCATTAACATGTTCACGGACAACCAGGAGTGGCCCTTCCTGGCTCCTTTCAGGGTGGGTGTGTCCTCTTGTCCTCTGCCCATCCCCCCCCCGTAAACAGTTCTCTTTTAACCGAGTGCTGACAACTCTTCTTTCAGAAGTCAGGTCCCATTGACCAGGATCTCATTTACTGTAGGAAGTCTGTAGGCGGAGGCTTCCTGCTAAAGGCTGTCCAGAAGACAGTTATCTTCTAATCCAGAAGTCCAGCTGACAAGCAAGCGGCTCCCTGCCTTCTGGAGCAGGTGGGTGAGAGCGGAGAATTGCCCTACCCTTGGATGGAGCCTGTGTGCTCTGACCCCCCTTCCCACTCATTTCACGCTGACTGACCAGCTATTACTGCTTTTTGTCTTTCATGTGTGCTTGTTTCTGCTCTTCCCTGTGCCATTTCTGCCAACTTTATTTGACTTGAATTTTTTAGTTTTTGGCTGGTGTCATTGAAAAGGTATATTTTTGTTTTAAATATTACTTTTGGCAACATCTTATAAATTTTAGTGTGGTTTATTTAGGCGTCTGCTGTTCAATATTTTCATACCCCATTCTCATTTTATATTTTTAAAAGACCGATCCTCACATAGGCCAGGTTGGCCTAAGTTACTGTGAATTGAGAAACCATCTTGGATTCTCTTAAAGAAATACTTTAAAACATTTATTTCATATCATGTGAATGGACACGTTGCCTGCATCTATATCTGAGCACCGTGTGTGTATGACGCATGGAGAGGCCAAAAGAGAGCAATGTCCCCTGGAACTCGAGATAAGGGTGGCTGTGAGCTTGACTGGAACCAAACCCTCCGGCAGAGCCGCCAGTGCCCTTGACCATCAAGGTACCCTTCTGCATGCAACCAGACTCTGCCATCAGCTGAGAGAAGGCAGCTCAGCTTTTAATCACCTCTGTGCACTTCAGGTTCCACATCTCTGCCATCGCAGGAACCTGGTGTGAAGTTACCTGTGCCTTTTCATGTCTTTCTCAAACACGGGTCCACGGGAACCTTCATGCTGATAAAGTGGTAACAGGCTCCGCTGTGCAGTCATGAACCACACGGAGACCAAACCCTGCTTTGTGGTTGCTAAGGTTTTTAATGTGAAGTAAATGGTTACAAGCAACAGCATCTTTAAATTATTTTTAAAAGCTGATTAAGGACAATTTCTTTTTACAGAAAATTTAGGCACTTACTTTAGCTATTTTTTTGTGCTTGATCCACTGACTTTTTTTTTCTTTATTTGCTCATGAGTTAAAATTTAACTATTTCATTTCTGCTTTCTCTTTTTCATTTGCATGATATCTCAGTGGATGGCCTTCTCAAACACCACATTTTGTTCTTTTTGATTTCAAAGTGGGACGTATATTCCTTTTTTTAAAATCCTACATCAAAAACAGGATCAGATGAATGGGGAGGAGGTCCCCCCTATCAGTGGACTTAGAAAGGGGCATGGTGGAGATGAGGGAGGGAGGGAGGGATTGGGACATGGCTGGGATACAGAGTTAATAAAATGTAACTGATAAAAAAAAAAAAAGGAAAAAAATCCTACATCAAAATTTTTACAATTACATATAAGGAGATAAAATGAAATTATTCCCAGAATTTGGCTTTGTGTCAGTGACTATTATAAGATAATGGCAAAGAGACACATAGTTCCAGGGAAAAGTGAAAATTAAGTAATGTTATACGTAGACATTTTTATTGCGGATTCAAGGTCCATAACTGTGCAAGGAAAGAAAAGTGAATCAAAGCCATAGGTCAGGAGTGATGAAATTAACAACTTGAGGGCCCTGAGGCGACACCACTAGCCATTGCCCAATTAACCCTCTCACTCAGTGTCTGTACATGGTGGCTGTGTGCTGGACACATGCTGAGGTGCTTGGGAAGCAGCTGTGATCACACCTCCCCACGAGGCTTACATTCCAGTGGAGAAAGTGAAGAGGGAAGATACACAAGGGTAGAAGGTGATAAGTGTGACAGAGCAAACTAAGTCTGGGAGGGGGCTATGGGGACTCATGAAGTATTATTATTTTATTATTCGTTATCATTATATATGCTATTATCACTCTGGATGTGAAAGTCAAGGGTTAGAAGGTGGTGGCAGTATTTGACTAGGAACGTGAATGAGGTTTTAGATTAAGGTACTTTTAATAAGCATTTAAATACCTGAAATGAAACACTGAGTTTTCTCTTGTGACTAGACGATAAAACAGCACAATAGGTTATCAGCTCACAAGGACTTACTTCAGCATAGCAGTTAAGTGTCTGGTCTAATTCCAAAGTTGCTAGTTCCAAGGCTGACTCTGGGACATCGTAGGTTTTATAGCAAATTAAACTCTGTGTGCAACAGGAGACTTTATTTGGGAACTAGAATAACACTTAGTTCACAGGATTGCAGTATGGTAAAATGAAGCAGCATATGCAGTACTTAACAATGAGTGGGTTAGGCAGGTATCCAATAAACAACCATTTTATTGGCATTATTATTATTATTAAAATAAGTTATAGAGGGAGTAGAAAGACAGACATTTAGAGTTTGAGTTCCTACTTTTCAAAAGTGAAATTACATTGCTCTGCTGATGAGTGTGGATGTTAATTTAATATAGGTCACTGTAAATTTTTTTTATCAGATTTTTGAGTGGGAACAAACGGAGTTTTAAAATAATTTCTGCAGAGAATAATAAAGGAAGCCAGGAAAATAATGCATAGAATAACCTGGTTGAAGTCTAAGCAAAAGAAGCAATTATGATATTTAATATAAATGGACTGAATCTCCATATTAATAAGGCTCCATCAAATGGAGATTTTTTTTTTTTTTTTTTTTTTTTTAGCTCAGAGACCTGCTTCATGCAGGAGTACATCATTATAAAATTAAATAGAGGCAAAGAGATACAGGAGGCAAATTAAAACAAATTTTAAAGGATGATGTTAGTCATAATATGTAGGTAACAAGAAAGACTATAACAAAATGGTTAGTTCACAATATCAATAAATGCGTGCAAGTTGAAACAAAATATCTTAACGTACCAACATATAACTTACATTCCTTATCTTGTTTGAAGTAGGAAATGGAATGCACAGCTAAAGTAGTAGGGAGTCCTGGGCAAGCAAGATGGCCGAATTGGTAAAGGTGCTTTACCAATTGGTAAGCCTGAAGACCTGGGATCCATGTGGTAGAAGAGGAGAATCAACTCCCACAAGTTATTTTCTATGTGCTTACCATCCATACACATGCCTAAATGTGTGCACACACACACACACACCCACACACACCAAAAATAATGATGGTGATAGGAAGAAAGAACAAGGAGAGGACATTACCACTCTCCCAAACTTCCATTTTAGAATAAGAAGACAAAAGCCATGCATAATATTGAATTACCTGATCGGTAATCTTGAGTTCGTAGTTTGGTATATGATTTTTGTAACTCGTGGAGAGAAAGTATATATATATATATATATATATATATATATATATATATATATACTTTTTTAAAAATATATATATATTTTTTTTTCAAGAGGAGCACATACTCAAATGACATTTGGATGTGGCAAACAAAAACAAAAACCAAGAAAACCTTTAGTATGTTTCAAAAGCAGAAGGGGTGCAGCTTGTAATAATCGATTTGGAATGCAATTTGACAGTGTTACTCTAGGTTGAGGAAGTGCCTTATCTGTCATTACTGTTTACAGCCTTAGATACCTATGCTTGTAAAAGAAACAATATATTTATATAAACCTCAAAGCACACGGCAATATATTTTGTTAATAGAATAAAGATATTCTTTAAAAAGTGAGGGACTGGATTTTGTAGGTATGAAGGGGTACCTCAGTGGATGCCATAACCCTCATTGCCAGCTTCCTTGTCATGCTTAACGGCAGCGGCCGAGCAAACTAAGCAAAGATGTCTCAATATATTCAGGTAAAAGAAGCAGAGATTGGTAAGCTCATGAAACATGTATAGAAAATGAGGAAATGGCCCTGCTGTAGGAAATGGTCCTGTTCTCCCCAGGTACAACACATCGTCCAGGGCCTGTGGCCTGCTGTCACTGGAATTCAGTGTCGCAGTGTAGGAAGCGTGTCTGGGTGGGGGAAAGAATTCTGCATGCCCCTGATGATGACTTGGAAAATCTAGGGTATACTGTCTATTTTCCTAAAGATAACGAAAGGAAGGTGGATGAGGGAGATGCTTTTTCATCAGTGAGACTGGAAAGGACAGCCCTGGCACATAGGATGTAATCGTATTGGGTCACCCATGGAAAACAACCAAGCAAGACCTTACTATTTGAGCACTTTTGGAGAGGGTCTTCTGGCACAGGTCAAGAGAGATCTTAAAGCTGGAAGCCTTTGGTTTGTCCCAGTTATGGAATGTGAAAGTAATATCATAGTGCAGTGGTGGATTGCAACGGTATGACTATAAACTTCCAGATCTAAACGAAGCCCCGATGAGCCTTTGGAAAGTGCAAAGGTAGCTTGTTGGGTGTTGAACAGGAGAAGTTTAGTAGTTTTTCTGTCGGCATGGAGAAGAGTAGATGCCTTCATTCCCAAGACATTCTAGGCCTTTGCCTTTGTTGTGTTTACAATGAAAGGTTGTACAAGCTCTTTGTGGGGAGGATTTGATCATTAAAGGAGTCAGCGGCATGCATCCAGTATTGAGGCTAAGCACAGTAGTGATAGGCAGTTAGGAAGAAGTGGAAGATCTGGTGGTAATCCAGGTGGCCTTGGAAACCAGGGTGGGAATGGTAACCAGAGACCTGGTGAATCTGGCTTGGGAAATAACCCAGATGGTAATGCGGGTAGAGGGTTGAACTTCGGAGTTGTCAGCTAATGTCATTTTCAGCGATGACGGAAGCAGCTGAGACCACTGCAGCGTAGCTGAAGTATGATGGGCATGTTAGCCAGTTAGCAGACCAGTCAGGCCCAGCAGGTAGTAGCAAAGTCGGGGCAGCATGAAGAGTCAGGCTTTGGGTAACACCTACAGTGGTCCTAATTCTGGTGCCCTTCTTGGTTGGAAGCCAGTATCAAATGCAGGATCAGACAATGGTCTTGATGAAGGCTTTGGCTCAAGCATGGATTCTAAATCCTGTAGCTAGGGAAATTAGGCAGTAGGTTTTGATTGGTTGGTACAGACTGGTAGGAATTTGAATTTTTCAAAACCTCATGGTAAGTTTATTATAAAATATGTACTAAAATTTTCAAATTGGTTTTGTTCAGTGTGAAGTACATTTAAAAGTATTTTTTGACCATCAAAATTATTTTTTTAAATTTTCTGATATAAAACTCAGTCTTTCATCAATAAAATTTCAAACAAAAAAACAAAACAATTTTAAATGAAACCGAAATTACGGGGCTAAGAGAAATCATGGGTTATGAAAGGAGGTATGACATGAACAACGTAAATCGGACATCAGGTGAGGAAAGCAGATAATTCATGAGGTACTATTGTCCAGTCCTTTCCCCTTAGCAGAGCTGTAAATCATGCCCAATATCCCTAAGAATCCAGTTTAAAAGCAAATAATCAAATTCCTATTATCAGTAAAATAGAAAATGTATCATATATACAACAAGAACCAAGTAATTCCACACAATGAGTTTAAACAAAATTCTCTAAAAGATCATAGATCAGTACAAGGAGATCAGTCCTTTCAGAAGATCAGATACGTATGTGCATGCATGTGTGTGTATTTGTTCTACCAGTTCTTTTCTGTTAGAGAACCCTGAATAATTCAACTGTGATTTTTTTCAAAAATTTCCATATTAATGAAAACAGAACAGTAACTAATAAAGCTCTTTGTTCCTCATAAAAAAAAAGTATTTTTTTAATCTTTTTCTTTAGAAGAAAAAGAAGAAGAAAAGCTAAAGAAATGTTATGTTTTGTTACATAAAGCATTAAGTATTGGGTCGCTTAATGCGCCCAGCTAGTAACCAGCACATTACAGTTTATTTCAGAGGATTTCTTTGTAATACTCTGTTACTGGATTTCCTAAGTGAATTTTTTACATGTTTCAAATAGAAAACATTGGTTAGGATTACATTCTTATCTACTTATTTTAATTAGGATCACACCCTATTGATTTTTTCATTAGGAACACCTCCCTTTGGGGGATCATTGTGTCATGGTGTTTGGTTCTTTTGGTTAGCACTTATCTGCCTTCACATATGAAAGTACAATATGAATCCTTCATTTAGTCTCCATGGCTTTGGGTGGAAAGCACTTCACTGAAAATAGTGCTACAAATAGGACTACTCCAGTCTATGTGCTTTCCATCCAAGAATTCGTCATCATATCACACAGGATGGTAGGTTTCCGTTTTGATCTGTTATTCTTTATTTCATGGAGACACATCAATGCTATGAATGCAAGGCTATGACATGGAACTAGAAGGTATTTGAACTTTGAGAAGTCATGTGTGGGACTGATAGTGGTACAGAAGTGTGCACGGCTAATACAAGGGAGACAGAGAGAGAGAGAGTGCGTGCAGAGACTTGATGGGAAATGGATATATATATCCATTTGTGGATATATATATATATATAAACTTGGTGAGGTGTGTCACTCGATCCTGTGGCTCTGCGGGGAGATCATGCAGAGCAGCAAAGGACATCTGCAGTCAACAGAAGACTTTGAACTTTGTTCTTCGAAAACTCAGTAGAAATGATGCTTGCACTGCCCTCTTACTGTGTCGGCTGCCATGAATGCCCAGTGGTGATGCTCTCTGCTGCTGCTCTGGTGGTGTGGAAACATGAACGGGAGCTGACGAGCCTCGAACATGGAATGAGCTGGCGATGCGCTTGGCAGGAGAACTTGGAAGCAGAGTTCACCAGTGAGCTCAGGTGTCTCCAAGAAGGGAGCAAGTTCTCGTGGCTGCTAGCTGCTTGTAAGAATGACGGGTTTGCCGCAGAGCTGCGTCCTGGGCTTACATGTACTTTTTACAACAGCGGTCATTGTTGGAAATTCTTGAATAAAAATGATTGAAATAATTTCAAAAAATGGGGGTTAAAAGTATGTGCTGCTCTTGCAGAGGACCTGAGTTGGGTTCCTAGCACTCATGATGGGTGGCTCACATTTATAGTCACTCCAGCTTCAGGGGATCTGGCTTCTTCTTCTGGCCTCCATGCACACTTGTACTCATGTGCACATACATGACAGACATGTGCACACATGGACAGACATGACATAGTTAAAAATAAAAATAATTAATGCTGTTAACATGATGACCATTGAATACAAGCTAACAAGTGTCTCCAGAAAGGGAGAGGCCATAGAGGAGATGTTCTTTGCTTCTTGAAAGTAATGTTGGTGCTAATATTATGATTTTAATAGGAGTTTTTTCCAACACTTAGGTATTGAAATTATTCTAGGGTCAAAGACAAAATAAAAGTTTACCAGCTTATCAAAGAAAAAAATGTTGTCATTCAGAGTCTGTTATTTGGCCAAAGAAACTTTTACCCAAGTGTGTACATATATGCACATGCTGAGCATTTGAAAAAGGGAAATCAAGTGAATAAAATTCTTGAAGATTGAAATAAATCATACAACAATAACAAAAGTCTTAGAGATAACAGTGGGAGGAGAAATTATATACACAACTATGTATATTAAAAATCATGAAATTAAGAAATAGAATCCCATCAAAGTGATAAATGTTCAGAATAGCCGGCTAATAAAATAAGATAAATGAATGAACTCCCCCCCACCAAGAGAAAGTAACATGGAAGCCCTTGGAAACGTGAAAGAGAAATTAGTAATAAGTGGAGAGGACAATAAAATCCTAAGAGTTCAGCACATTGGAGCAGACAATGTGAAAATTTCAATGACATGAATAACTTTCCGAAGGCATAAGTATTAAAATTCAGTCAAGGTGTACAAAACCTTTCCCATGGATTCATTAGGAAATACATTTTAAAAACATGTCAGCGACCTAGAAATACAGGCTCCAAAGTCATGGAGTCTTTGGAACGTGTCCGTTTAAATGTTCCAGGAAGAGTGCGGCTCATCCCCTGCCGGGAGCCGAGTCCCCCTGCTGTTCTCCATCATCTTCTCCACATGGATGATCCCTGGAAGCATGCTCCACCTGTGGGGAGACCAGCAGGGGGAAGGAGAGGAGAGAAGCCATACTTAGGGTACTCTCAGCTTCCACACAGTTGTGGCAGGGGCCATGACGTGACCATTTCCCTGTTACTGCGTCTCTACCATTCTGGTGGCTCTTCCTCTCTCAGGCCTTGGTGTGACAGCAGAGTGGAGAGACTGCACAGCACCTTCATCTGAACACGCGAACTCGTGGATGTTCCCGGAAGTACCTAAATTTGACTACAGTATTTGCTTCTTGCTCATAACCTCGTGAATACAGTTAACAAGGGTGGGACACAGTCTCCAACAGGACACCCAATCCTGAAAAGGATGGAGCAGCAAGGAAATAAAACAAAACTCGCCTTGCATTAGGAAGAAAACGCTGACCAGAATACTGGTAAGTGGAAACCGTCCTCTACAGTGTAATAACCAACTTGATAAAAAGTGACAGGGAAAGCGCCTTCACAGAGGTGACTAAACAATACAATACGTTTAGTAATCAGCTTCAGAAGTGTAAAGAACCATAAACGTAACATTTTACTGTGCCCGCTGGATGGAATGCAGTACTTAGTCTTAGGTCTCACGCTATAGCGCTGCTGACCGCCTCCCCACCTGCCTCCTCCCACAATCCTTACTTCCTCTCCAGCGCTTGAATCACAGGTTATGAGTCTCCGCACACATCTTGCCCTTCCAACGCCCTGTGCTAAAGGTTTGGTTCTCAGTCTGTGGCGTGGTTTGGAAGTGGCCGGAAGGAAGGAAGTTACGTCTCGGAAGGCGTGTCTTTGCATCCTGGTGAGTAGCTTTGCTCCACAGCACAGCCCTGTCCTTACATGCCGCAGAGCAAAGGGCCGAGCGGCCATACATGGTAACCTCCCAGCTGCGAGCTAAACCAGCTTTTCCCTCCCTTATGTTGCTTTTTCTTGGATAGTTTTTATTTTTTTAATTAAATCTCAGCAGTGGGTCAGACTGAGGCTGAGTTTCTAGTTCTTTCACCCATCAGCTCTTTAACTGCCCAAAGTGGAGACTGCGCAGTGGCGCATGCCGGTAATCTCAGCACTCTGAGAGGCAGACGCAGGTAAATCTCTCTAAGTTCGAGGCCAGCCTGGTCTACAAAGCGAGTCCAGGACAGCCAAGGCTACACAGAAAAAAGAATGCCTCAAACTCGAGACTGAGCATGCAGTTCACTTCAGAGAGTGCTTGCCGGTCTCAGATGAAGCCCGTGTGCACTTCCAGGTATCCTCTAAAACGAGGCATGGCAGAGAACGCCTGTGCTCCGGGGACTTGAGACGTGGTGGCAGGGCCATCACGGATTTGAGGACCTGTTTCTTTCCAAGAGTTTAAGCCTGGCCTGGGCTATATGAGTAGCTTTCTCGAAATAAATAAAATGCAGAAAAAATATTATTAAATAAAAAAGAGGATGAAAGCTTCCTCATGCTCAGTTTTGCTATTTTTATGCTAGTGACAATAGTGACCCTTCCCAGGGTTCATATGAATAAATTGAGTCACAGAACTTGATACTTCCAAACAGTGTTTTGAAAATCACAATAATTAAGAAATGTGAAATGGCTGTCAGTTTTCCCAGTCATGACAATAAGTTAACATAACCCCAATTAAATTGAAAAATAATTTTAACAAACGTTCTAAAGTTAATGGAGTGGAAAAATAAAAACACTGAGACAGTCAAGACCTTCCGACAAAGAACCATGACAACATCTTAATGCTACATTTTTGAAAGTGTGTGATGGAGACTTAAGAGGTGGACAGAAACAGACACAAACATATGCGGGAATTCAGTGTATCCAGAAAGGGGCTGTGCACGCTAGTGCTGAAATGAAGATTTTAACCTCAATGGCATCAATGCTCTAGGTTGATAAGATTCTTGGTTGAAAGTTTAAATATACTAATACACAGATCCTAGGGAAAACATGTTTTATTTTAGATTCTGTTCGTCCCTTGACCTGACCCATAAGCTCTTTAAGTTCCCTTGCAAGGTCTCTGATCTTCTATGTTTTAGAACAAATTTGCTTGCTTGAACACTGGTGGTTGCTCTATTGTCATTATTGTGGGTTTAGATTTCGGTACATGCTGCTCCCATGACCATTACCTGAAAGGAAAGGCGTGATGATGTGCTTTGCATTTCTGAATAGCCCCCTCTGTTCTTAGTGGGTGATAAAGCCACATCCTTGAGGCTTCCATTCAGAATTCTTGCTCGAGGACTCAGAGCACGGACTCACCGAATCGGCCGGCCTCGTGAGCAGAAGTCGTCTCCATGGCAGCTCTCACTGACAGGCCTCATGCTGGACTCCAGAACCTCGTTGCCCCCAGAGTGGCCCACTTACTTAAAGATGATGCTTTCTTCCCATCGAGATGCTCTCTCGCCAGTGCCGTACACGAGTGGTTTGCTTCTGTTAAGGAAAGAAGCTGCAGTTTCCATCTTCCAAGCTTTTAGTTCAGCTCTGCTTTGTGGGAGGCTGGCTGGGACTCTTTGTAGCAACAATGCTGTCCATTTCTGTGCCCAGAATGCTCCATTTCACTCTCATTATGGAAAGTGCTCCAACTCTTTTTTTTTTTCTCTCTCTCTGATTCTGAAGTGACATTTTTGCAGATTCGACTCCATTAGTTTAGGAAGTGGTAGAAATATGGGGACAGCCCTGAGAAATGACATCTGGTATTTGTACGTCTGCTTCTGGTAGGTGGAGAGAAGATCAACTGTCTGGAGAAAAACCGGAAGTATAAACTGGTTAAAGCAATTCTGGTTTACGATGGTCAGCCTCACATGGCTTTTATCAGGAGGAAACCCGAGAATATAGGCTGTCAATAGAGGGAGTCTCTAGAGAGCGTGTGATTGTGAGGCAATAATACTGTTTACTGGCGAAGTGAAGACAGGCTGGGGTCACAACTGAGGGGGTTGAGTTCTATAATGGATTTGCTAAAGAGTTGCCCTGCTGCCCGGGAACAGCGTTTCTCTTGGGGCCTTATCAACTACTCTCATGAGGACTGAATGAAGTCATTGCACTTTATTATACCGTGATTCTTTTTGTAATATTGTAATATATCCATGAGGTTTTGGTGAATTCTTATATTTTTCTTTTGTAGTTGTGTGCGCATATGTGTGCAGGTAGGTATGCTCATATGTGTTTCCAGGGGTTAGAGACTAATGTTTGGGTGTCTTTCTCAATTGCTTTCCCCATGTTTTTGAAATAGTGTCTCTGTTGCCAGCTTTTTGGTCACTTCTCCCTGACAGGACCACCTTACCAGGCCACAGGGGAAGAGGACAAACTCAGTCCTCATGTGACTTGATGTGCGGGGGAGGGGGAATGGGAAGGGAGGGTAGGATTGGGAAGATAAGAGGGAGGGGACTACGAACAGGATGTAAAGTGAATAAATAAATTAATTAATAAAGAAATAACAGCATCTCTCACTGAACCTAGAACTCACCAGTCTGGCTAGGCAGAGTTCCAGGCAGTTCCTCATCTGTGTCTCCCCAGTGATACGCTTACATATGCAGCATCACCACAAGCTTTCTATGTGGGTGCCGGGATTTGAACTCAAGTGCCCATGCTTGTCAATAAGCATTTTATTATACGAGTCATTTGATATATTCATTGTACATGGTAATGGGTTTCACAAGGCATTTTCATATATTATATACTCTGACCATATTTATGACATTTTCTACCTTTTCCTTCCCATGTATGTATGAGTTGGAAGGCTAATTCTCCCTTTAAAGTGTTTTACTAGCTGATCATAATAATTAAACACCAAACTCCCTTTAAAGCGTTTTACTAGCTGCTCGTAATAATTAGAGAGAGTAAGACAGAACATCTGGCCAGACAGTGGCAGATCTCTGGGGCCCTCCCAAAAGATCCTCTCACATGGCACTGCTCTTGCCAGGCCTCAGAGCAGTGTAGAGACTCCCACAGAACTTCTAACATGCTCCCAGACCAGTTCGGAAATAGATGACAATGGACTGTTGAGCCTGGAATCATAGCTCAGCGGAAGAGCCTATCCCTAGCACATTCAAGCTCCCTCAGAGTTCAACTTCAGCACCAAATCCAAAGAGGAAAGAAACCTATACCAACCATATATGCTGAACTGTGAGAGACTGCCAATTATGCAGCTCAGTTAATGACCAAATGCTAGCAATTTCGTATGAGTCATTTTCATAAGAGGAAGAGTGTAGCTGTAGCCAGTATCTCCCCCATCCTCATGTTGCTCTTAAATGAATCTAGGATTTTAGGTGACAGTGTGTGTGCATGTGTGCGTGTGCACATGTGTACGTGTGTGTGTGTGTGTGTGTGTGTGTGTGTGTGTATGTAAATAGTGTGTTACAAAAGCCACACGCCCTTCACGAACATGTCTAACTTCCACGGCAGGTGGAAAACAATTCACTTCCTATATTTAGCTTCGGAAGCCTGCTCTAATGCTCATAATTACAGTGGTTTTTCTGAATTGACTTTTAATTAGCAATAGAGAAGCGTTCACAACAGAAAAGGTTTTAAGCCCCTAAGGAATGTTTCTCATGGTTTTCTGAATATAGAGATGGATTTGAGTAAAACTCACCAGTAGTGAAAACATCACACCTCCCTCTTACCTGCTCTTACTTTGTGATTGAATCCATTTTTAATAGGGCATGTACTATATCAAGAAGTATATGAAATACATTAGTCAGGAAATACTCGAGCAAATCAACTGAAAGGAGAAAACATTTCTTTCCCTGGCTGTGCGTTAGTCCCTGGTCGCTTAGTTCTGTGGTTTCCAGGGCCGGTGAGGAGGTAAATAAAATGTGGCAGGGAATGTGAGGCGAAGCAAAGGTCATGAGAGAGATGGGGAGGGAGGGTGAGAAAGTGAGGGAGCAAGAGAGGGATAGCGAGAGTGAGAACTAGAGGGAGAGAGGGGGAAAGGGTGGGGGGAAGGGAGGGAGGGGGAGGGGAGGAAGGCTGGGAGGGAGGGAGGAGATGGGAGAGAAAGGGAAGGAGCACCCACCTTCAGTGACCTGATTGCTCCACCTAGACCATCCATCTCCAAAGGTTTCTACTGCCTCTCAGTAATACATTTAACATGACTTTGCTGACAGACCAACCTAATGATTTCAGAGCCTCATGAGTCAAACACCCACAAAGGCCTCACCTCTGTGCACTGCTTTGGGAGCCAAAGCTTTGGGAGCCAAAGTTTTGGTGTAGGATCTCTGGAGAGGGGGACTGGGGGACACTTCAGACCCAAACTAGGTATCATCAGAAGCACCAAGGTTTCTCTTGATAGATGAGTTTTCAGAAATGCTTTAAAGTAGGTGATGAGATGTGACCCAAATTCCAGACAGTGACAAAGCATCTCATTCCATGGAGAACCTAAGGATCAAAAAAGTTAATCCTGTTGATATGACTTTATATAGACCTTTGGGCAAAGAGAAAAATGTTGACAAAGGCTATAACATGCTTAAGTGAAAATGAAATTCAAATAGAATCTTAATCACTGAAGTGACTGGTGTGGAACCAATGATACTAGCTGAAATAGCAGTTAATTTTTCAGAATGTACCATGGAATTAATTTACATTTGCAATTTAGTTATGAAAAATAACAGTACCAAATATATGGGACTTCTTACTTTTAACTTATTACTCTCTGGGCATAGATAAATGAGGAGGGTGGTTACTTTCAAACAGAGGTACTTGAGGCTTTAATTCCTTAGCCATCCAAGAAGGAATAATAAATACTTCAAATAAGCAGTGCTTTTCATATCTGCTCACTAATGAAATTTTAATTAACTATAGAACCAATTATAAGATTTGGTAAGAAATGCTGCAAGATTAATTTTTAAAATGGAAATTAGAGCACTCAAGTAATTTTTCTGCTTGGCTTTTTGTAGAAAGCCTTCCTGTTTTTTCTTTAGTGTTTTATCATCATTAATGTGAATAATACACACTCTTCTTTAATAATTTTCACAGTCAAATTTCTTTTTATTATTTATTTCATGTATATAAAGTTTCATATATATGTGTATGATAGCTTGGAAAGTACAAAATTAAGTATTACCTAATTTAGATAAAATTGTTAGCAAAAAAAAAAAAAAAAAAGAGTCCCCTTTCTATTTTAGATGAACTAAAAACTTCAAATGAGTCTCTTTATATGCCAGTTTCTTAAGTAGGCTGGATTATAAAACACAGACATTTGCTTAAACTTTTTAATTAAAATCTCTTTTATTTTCTTGTCAAAAAGTTAGGTAAAAAACAAACACTACTTATAATGCCTTTAAAAATTGTTGAAGTTAGCCTAAGGAGTTTCACTATGGCATTTTTATGCTTTTATGTGGTCATACTTTTTTCTAACTGTTCCCAGTTTCCCTCTTGCTGTTATCTTCTGTCACTTCTATTTTCATGCTGTGTGTGTGCGCGCTTGAGTGTATACATGTGTGTGTGTATGTGTGCATGTGTGTCTGCTCACTTGTGTGTGGAGATCAGAAAACAGCCTTGAGTGTTGCTCTCCATGCTGTGCATCCTCTGCTTCTTTGTGAGATAGGTTCCCTCCTTGGCCTGGGACTCACCGAGGAGGGCAGTGAGTCCCAGTGATTCACCTTTCTGCTTCCTCAGTACTGGGTTTCAAGCACGCTGTCACCCCAGCTTTTCTAGGTAAAAGTAGCCTTTTTTTTCTGAAGTAATTGTCATCTCTGAGACTCACTGCCTTCTCTGCTAACCTAGGACTAGTCTGGGAAGCTTCTAGCCTCCATACAATCTTATCTAAGCCTAGACTGTTTTCAGCCTCGGAGATTTACTGGTGAACAAATTCACCCCTTCTAGCTCATTCTGAACCCTGGATATCTAGTTCATCCCAGCTGTTTTGGCTCAAACTCCTCTCCAACCTGACTGGCTCAAACTGACTTGTCTCAGCTTCTGACTGAATTGTTTTGCTTGGCCGTATACTAACTTTGTTGATATGTGCCAATCTTCTGATTCCTTATTCTCTGGCTTATTCGGTCTTCACTTGTGTCTATCGTCTTCTCTTCAACCTGTTTCTGTAAAACTCTTCCAGTAAAACTACCTCCTCTATCTGTGCTGTTCTCTTTTAAGTTGCATCTCTTTTCTTCCTTGTTATTTTAAGAATTGGGCATATCCTATTCTGTCAAATCTTTCTCTGATTCATCACTTTTTCTGTCTCTTATTTAGACATCACTTTCAAGCATGGGTGCTTCCTTCTACAAACTATCTCTGCTTTCATTGTTTGTGTTTAAAAGTGTGTACTAAGGGTGTATTTGTATTCCAGCCACAGGGATTAAAGGTATGTGCTAAGGGCATGTCTTTATTCCAGCCAGAGTAGCCATATTACTGGATTAAAATCCTTCTACACTTATACTTTTCCAGTAGGAGAGACACATGCTTTCCTGAAGTTACTTTTAGTGTTTGAATAGTGATGTTTCTGCGGTTGACTTCAGTAACCTTCTTTTATTCCCTCTCTTCTCCTTCCCTCCCCTCACACCCTATCCAATCCCATCCTACTTCATCTATCCTACCCCATCCCACCTTAGTCCATCCCATACCACCTATCCATCCCATCCCATCCCATCCCACCCCATCCCACCTTTTCACCTCTCCATACCTCTCTATCAGAAGACTAGCTTCTAGGGATAGATTGTTCACTGTTACCTTGGAAAGAGGAAGACAGCATTAGCTTTCGGACTAGCTGAGCATTCTGTTTGGGTTTTACAGTGAAAAGTAACAATTTCTGGAGGCCTAATTTCCTTTGCTGCACCTTTTCTGTATAATGTCTACAGAGGCCAGCTTACACTGTTCAAGAAGAGTCTCTGCTGAAACTTCCCTTTTCATAGCTTTACCTCCCACCTGTCATCTTACTAAGTGTTCTTCCCCAGGCCATGAGAAGTTCTAGACATGGAGAAGAACTCCTGAGTGTGGTCAGTGCTCTGAACTTGACCAGTGCAGTCCAGCAATGAGCCTCTTCCATTGCTTTGAGTATTGTAGAAGAATATACCCTTCTAAAGAGAGAGCACAGTAGGTGTGATGGTACATGGTGCCTTTAATCCCAACACTAGGGAGGTAGAGGCAGTCAGATGTCTAGAAATTCAAGTGCAGCCTGGTGTCTACATAGTGAGTTTCAGGTCATCCAAGGTTCCATAGTGAGACCCTGTCTCAAAAACAAAACAAAAATAAAAACAAATGACAGCAACAAAAGAAGGTATTAAGATAGAGAGGGAGAGATAGAGGGAGGGAGGGAGAGAAAGAGAAGAGAGAGAGAGCTTTAAGAACAAAGATTTCCAGTAAAAACTAAGGGATTCTTGTCAGCAATTTCTGAGGCATTCACAAGTGTGTTCATCACTCAAGATGAGGAGTCAAAAATTGAATTTAGGGCTTCAATCGCTGTATATTAAATGCTTCCACATGGTACTGAGATGTGAGACTATTAAATTTTGGAAGGTTATTGCATGCAAATTGTAGGTGAACATTTCATTTCTCTCAAATGGGAGTTCATCATTTGTTCAAGTATACTGATTTCTAAGCCATTTCATAAGGTATTTGCTCTTTTTGTTTGTTACTTTTGAAGTAGAGTCTTACTCTACATCCCAGGCTTCTTTGAGGACTCATGGTGATCCTCCTGTCTCAGTCTCTCCCATGCTGGGATTATAGGCTGTAGCTTCCACGTTCAACTTCATAAAATATTTACTCTGTTTTTACTCACCTGCAAATTATTTAATGTTTTCTACTTCATGTAGCAAAAATATGCTAACTTCTGGATGAAATAATTTTTTTGTCAGTTCATACAAATTTTGTCATTAAATGCAAGGAAACTTTGGTTCTGGGTTTATTGTTGAGTTACAAAAGAGAACTGAACACCTGACTTGAATGTATGCATGCATTCATATACACCAAAGCCCTGTTAATCAATGAGACCACTGTTTCCATGGCATCAAAAGCTCTTAAACCTTGCTGTCCATCATAGTCAAGCATATGGCATTTTGTTCCATTCCAACTTGTAAGACTATGGATAAACTATGCTATTTTAGATATGAAAATGTTTAGTCTTGACAGCTTTTAGTAAATAGTAAAGGCTCTGATTATCTCACAATGATATGTATATTACTTGTTTTATTGAGACAGGGTCTTATGTTAGCCCAGAACTCATTTTGTAGTAAAAAAGTAGCGTTGGGCTCTTCCTTGTGAGTGAAGTTTCATATTGTGCTGAAGACTGAACAACAGGGGCTCTGTGCATGCTAGGCCAGCACTCAATTATCTGAGCCATGACCTCAGCCCTGAATTTTTTATTTCTAAAAATATGTGTAAATAAACACTGGAAGAAAACGTAAGTCTTGCCTCCCCCCCCCCGCCCCTGATTTACCTGATGATTTAACAGCTAAATGGTTTGGTTTTGCACAATTAAGGAATGTAGCATATTTTCCCGTTGGGTAAACAAGCTGACCCCAGTGTTCTTGGGTTTTGATGTGCTTCAAAGATATATGAAATGTGATACTACAATGCCTCCTTCTCCATCCGATTGTATTAGATTAAGTAAGACAGGAGTGAATGAGTTAAAGGCATGAGGCTCGGCATGGAAAAGTCTCATTTTGATTTTCATATTCTAAACTAAGAGTATTGACTTTAACGATGGGATAATGGTGCCTCGTACAGTGAGGTAGCTTCAAATTTTTTGTGGTCAATACAACAGAATGACCCTAACAACCTGTTATTTAACATTATTTTACAAGTAATTTTGGGGATGTGTGTGCGTGTGTGTAAAATGCAGTAGAGGCTGGGAAGATGGCTCAATGGGCAAAACATGCTTGTTGCTAAGCCTCACAACTGGAATTTGGCCCCTGGAACTACAAGTGAAGGAAGAATCAACTCTTCCAAGTTGTCCTTAGATCTCTACACATGTGCTGGTCACGAACATACTCCCTCCACCCACATACACACATGCACACATTCATACAGTAAATGACTAATAAAAATTTTTACCATTCAGTAGGATTTAAAGAGCTGAGTGACATTATCACAAGAAAAGTCCTCATTTCTATTCACTGAAGTGTGTGCTTGCTTCGATACTCACTGTCCTCAGCCTGGTAAATCCTTAAAATCCGCAAATTCTACAGAACTCTTTAAACTTGCAAAGACAAATCTTGTAGCGCGGCGAGGTAGTACATGTCTGTAATCCCAGCCAGCACCTGGGAAAAGAAACTGCAGTGTCAATATTGAGTTAAAAATGTGCTAGTGAACACACAGTTTTTCAATTTTTTTTTTTTTTTAGGATTTGTCAGCCAAAGGCCTTCACCATAGGGTACAGTGTTGTTTTTTGGTGACAGCTTTAATATCTTTTTTTTTTCCTCCCTTTCAAGACCTGTTCTCTGCTAGTGGCCAAGTCACTTGGTCTTCAAGAAGGGCCAGTACAGAGGCAGGGACACTGCAGCTTTAAAGATCAAAAGCTTGCTTTAACATGGAAGGCCCTCAGCTTGTTGTCGACTCTAATGTCCCTTGAGCTCTCTGTCCCCAACATCAAACTGCCCAGTGTTTTTGGCCTGTCTGGCCCTTTGTACCTGGTGTTTCTGTGTGCTGTGTTTCTGCAGTTATGTCTTCACTAATAAAGGAACGAGCCAGAACAAGTAGTGCATGGAAAATTTCCAGAATATTGTAATAGAGAGAGGTGCCTGGAGCTGAGAGGCACAGTGTTCTGGCAGGAGAACTTTGCCTTAACCTGGGTATGGAAGAACAGACCAGCTACAGCCAGAACGGCTGTTTATGTCATCAGAAGGGGTTCTCAGAGAGATGAATAAAAAATGTTCATCCCCATGACACATCGGTTTTCTTTAGGACATGGGGATACACAATTTAGTTTATCACACAGAAAATGAGGAATGGGAGTTTGTAGGGTCAGTATCTGGCCTTGTAACCCATAAAGGAAGATGCTGTCTGTGTTGGGGAGAATAAGGGGTAAGAGTTGAATTATGCATCTTTAGCTGTGGATCATGACCCCATCTGGGGTTGTGTAACTGAATGTGGGAGCTATAAAAATTTGATAAGTGTAGTTAACTAATTCAAAATAAAACACAATAAATTGAGGTGTCTTTGGTTGTTAATGTCCACAGTGCATCACGGGGAAGCCTTACAGCCTCAGGTCTGAACACAAATGCATGCTTTGTTCTGTGCATACTGTCACACCATACAACACCAACAAAAGCTGCCTGAATGCAGCTCAGAATAAAGACTGTTGTATGTTAGGGATTGCAGTGTTCTGCTGTATGTACAAAGCTTTCTGTACTTACGTAAAGTGACTTCTTTATGGAATACAAAAACTTTCCATACTTTGCTATTATCAGTCTTTGGCATGCAAGTATCAAATTAGTTTATCTCTGTATCATACTGTGTTCAAAAACCAAACATCTACACTCATTAGTATTCAAAATTTTAAACCTTTGATAAATGGTTTTAAACCTTTGATAAATTTTAAACCTTTGATAAATAAATTCTTTGGTGTGTACCAAATAATTGCTTTAAAATTAATTTGTGATTGAGTCACAATAAAAGTTTTATTTGTATGTTTTGTGCCTATATACCTGAAGTCATATAAAGTTTCTCAGGTGAGAAGGAGCCATGAATAGAGAAGTTTTAAGAAGCCTTGATTGCAGTTACCTGGGGAAAGTGGTTAATTTTAGAAAATGCTTTCTTGGAGCACAAAAAGGAAGAACAGTTTGGGGAAACAAGGGGTAAAGACAGTTGATCCTGTTTTCTCGGGCTGCAGGGTTCAGGTCAAGTTTACTGTTGTCAGCACCATTGCTGATTAGCAAACTCCCTTTGAACCTGCCTGTCTCTGTAACTTTCCTCTGTGACACTCAAGCTTCCAGAGTAACCTCTGGACAGAGATCAGCTCACAGGCTTTTACTGGGCTGTTTTGTGTAGAGCAGACTTCAGCAAACCATTTCTGGTCCATGGCTTGTTTGTGTATGATTCTGAGCTGAGAAAGATTTTTTTTTTTACATTATTTTAGAAAATTGTGAAAAAAGAAAAAGATATTGCTGACAGAGCTTTACCTTTTGTGATTTGCAAAGGCTAAATTTATTACCCGCCTCCTTTAGAAGGGTTTGTCTATTCCTGGGTAAGAGGTGGGTGGAGGAATTGCAGAGACAGACAGTCATAGCAAAAGCCTAGTCAGTCCTATGGGATGCTTGGGAACCGAGGTGTGTTACAAAGCTGCCTCTGAGGTGTGTGTGCGTGCGTGCGTGCGTGTGTGTGTGTGTGTGTGTGTGTGTGTGTGTGCATGTGGGCGTGTGAGGACATCATGAGTTCTCCCAGTGTGGTTCAGTCTGTGAGTATGGCCTGCTCCTGGGAAAGGGTGAGATTGTGTGTATGACCCTAGGAGGGCTCATGGCAATAGTAGGAGTGGCCACTCCAGGGAGTTCTAGCAGCAGCCACTGTACCAGCTTCCTCTGACATCCTGAGAGAGAGATTGGTACCCTCTTCTGTCTCCCACAGGGAGAGCTTTGCTGCTGCTTATTACGTGATTAACTTTTCACCTGTCTCCTGCTCAGGGGAGGCCACCTTACCACCAGGCAGAGTGTCTTATTTCTTCTCATGTTTCTAGTGCTGACTACAGGGGCTGCCACACAGAATGGGCTCAGTAAATATTAACTGAGTGAATAAGTGTTCTTGTTATGTGACACTGAAAAGTGGGTAGAGATCTGTCTGGGAACTCACTGTGTCAGGCACCGAATGGCTGTTTAGAGGCACATGTCTTGTAAGCCAGACCTTGGTTTATTTTCACAAAATGTTTATGAAGTTGATATTTGAATCCAAGAAAAGCAGAACGTAAAAGTTCAATACCATGCTAGAGTCTGAAATCATACTATGATGTGCCTGTGGGTGGGAACAGGGAGATGGCTTAGTGGGCATAAAGGTACTTGCCATCAAGCCTGACAAACTTAGTCCCTGAGAAGCACAGTGGAAGGAGGGAACTGACTCCCGCAGGCTGTCCTTTGGTCCCTCGCATGCACCCTGGCACACGTGCCTGCAAACACGCACACACAAATATAATTAAGCAGTCTCTTAAAAATGAGGTGGGGGAGAGTGATGGAGAGAGATCAACAGAGGAAGGCGCCTGACATTGACTGCTGGCCTCCAAACACACATGCCCACCCACACCTGCATGAGTGCGCACACACACAATTATAACAAGAGTTTCTTTCTGCAAAGGCAATGATCTGGCAAAGAAGTGTCCTTTTGCTCTGTTAGCATTGAACCATCAGGATATGAGTAGGGACTTTGCCTGCATTGCTTTCCAAGATCTATAATTCCTGGTACAGGGACATTTTCAGAACCACAACCTCTAGAAAAACTGATAGGTAATACATTCTGTGTGCTCTACGCCCAGCGCTGTAGAATAGTGTGGGTCAAGGTTTATACTCTGCTCTGCTGACAGCAGACAGCAGCTTCAGATGTCCCCATGATGTGCACACCCTAGGGGAGTGGTTACTGTACAGATTAGGATCTTCCGTCATTGCGTTTCCAGGAAGAGAGAGGGGAGTCTTGACAGCCGAGTGTGCTGGGTAGTTTTCTTTTTGTCAAACTTTACATGAGCTAGGCTCATCAGGGAAGAGGGCATCTCAGTTGGCAAAATATCCCTACCAGGTTAGTCTATGTGTAAGCCAGCAGGACATTGTATCGGTTAATGATTGATGTGTGAGGGGCCTGTGTGCTACAGGTGGTGGCACCCCTGGGTAGTGGTCCTATCATATCTATATTCATATCTCTATCTATACCCATACATCTATATCTATACCTATATCTATCTATATCTATCCCTTAAAGAGGACACCGATGATACCACCACTGTGGAAAGCATAAGTATGGTTCTCCCTTCTTCACTCTGCCAGGCAATCCCAACCAGAAAGCAGAGAGCAGGGGAGGCCTTCATCCCAAGCCTATCCTTGCTAGCAACAGATGCAGGACTGCAGAGGAAGGCAGGATTGTAATGCAGGCGCCAACAAAGCCACTGGATGTTGTTCACCCAAACACGGTCTTTGACACGTTAAAGGACCGTACTTGGGGAAATGGGTATTTGACATTCACTCAGTATATTTTATCTTTTGGTGTTTTTACTAAACTCATTATAAACACACACACAAACTCAAACACGTACATACACTTATGTATCTTGTTAGTGCTACATTTAAAAGTGTTTTGGCAGTTTTTTGAGTAATTTTTTTTTTGTACTTTTAGTTCATTTTACCTCTACTCAAAAAGACAATCTCCTCTTCTAGGTTGTAAATACAACTTTCCTGAATTAATTTTGTTATATAAATTTAACTTTTAGCATGCTGTTCTTATCTCCCTAGCCACTTTCACTCTTATTTTAGAAGATGGAAAGCACTCTCCCTTTTGGAACACTGTGTTCAGGCTCTATCCTCACAGGAATAAAGAATTCATGGTGCAGATAAGATTTGCTAACTGGAAAGACTGGGTTTTTCCACTCCCAGAATGTGACCTGAGATCCTAGCAGCGTTCAGGCACCCCACCCTCCAGGGACAGTGGTGGTGGAAGTGTCTTTACTGGGTAGTTTGTAATACTCTTGCCATCAGACTTGGGGGTACCTAGGACCTCATGCACACTACCGAGAGACTGATATCAGCCCTGCAAGTGGCAAGCACGGTGAGAGTAGAAGGTCCTGGAATATTATTGCTGATATCAGCACTGCTACGGCAAGTATGGTGAATGTATAAGGTTCTGGAATGTCACTGCTGAAGAAAGGGAATTACTATGATCATTATTTTATCATTATTATTGTTTTAGCAAGTATGCCCAAACAGTATCCTCCCCCACCCCCACACACATACACAGCAGAATGAACATAGAGAGGAAAATAAACAAGTGAAAGTGATTTCCCCTATTCAGAAGCAGCAGGAATGTAAGATGAACAGAGTCGCCCCCTTCCTGCCACACATTCTCCTGCATCATCCCTGCTCACACTGAGAGAGGTCTGCTCTGCAACGACAGGGGGGCGGAAGATGGGGGCAAGGTAACGTCACCCAGGGCTTTGACAAAGAGAGCGCCAACACGCCTGAGAAGGAAGTCCTCAAAACAAAAAACAAACTGAAGGGCAGGAGTTGGTCTACCACTGTTCCTGTGTGAAGTGAAGTTGGCTTCGTGTGCTGGCACAGGTCCCAGGCCATTGATGCCAAAGGCACCAGACCTGTAAAGAGTGACTAGTCCTCTCAGAAAAGCTCCCAGACCCTGATATTTCACAGCAGGTGCAGAGATTCTGAAAGCCTGATCATGAAGAGCTAGCATAGCTTCATCCGGAGCTCACTCAGAATTACAGCAAGTTTCTCCTTTCAGAGCTACTTCCCAGAGCCACACATGCATTTCCTCTGTGTCCAGTTTCCTGTGCTATCATCTCCAACGCCACTCATGTCTGTCTGGATGCTGCTCCTCCTTCCTTAATGGCAAAGACGATTAGCTCAAAGAAGTTGCTGAACTACTCATTTTTAAATCTCTACTTGTGAGAGTTCAGTGAATATGTCAGGAGCAGCAAAGCTACAAAATCCATTTCTTGTTTTAACTGAGTGCTGCACTTGAATAAATTAACTGTAAAATTATTAGTCAGATTTTTTTTTGAAATGACAGTGAAGGAAAAATGAGTTGACATTTTTCAAATAGGCATTGGAGATGCGTTGGTGTCCTTGACTACAAATCACACACATCCCTCAGAGGCCCTGCAGTTTCTGGCACAAAGAACAGTCAGTGTGAGACTTACTTAGTATTAGATAGCCAATTTATATCCAACCCAAGACTGTGATTTTGCAGAGTATTGTACTCCTCTGCAGTTCACATCATAGCAGTTGGAAAATATTACAGGCATTATGGTAGCCAAACTCAAGATATACATAAATATTTTCAGTGTATAACTGAAATGCAGCCCTGAGCCAAAGGGTGTTTGGAATAAGGAAGCAGTTAAGACATTTCATGGAGTCAGCAGAACACAATGGATCCTCTCACAGCATCTACTGTTAGATTCCTAAATCCAGAGTTAGAAAGCCAGCTGATGTCCCAGTTACGTTTCTATCACCTTGAGAAGCACTATGACGCCAGCAAGCTTGACTGGGAGAGGGAGTATTTCATCTTATGGGTCACAGTCCTTCAATGAGGGAAGTCAGGGCAGAAACTCAAGCAGAAACCTGAGGGCAGGAACTGAAGAAGAGGTCTGAAGATGCTCCTCATAGCTCAATCCATTTGCTTCCCTACACAACTCAGGACCATCCCTTGGGTCACAGCACCTGTAGCACACTGGCCCCTTGCACTTCAATCAAGAAAAATGTCCCAATGGCTTACACATAGACTAACCTGGTAGGGGTATTTTGCCAACTGAGATGCCCTCTTCCCTGATGAGCCTAGCTCGTGTAAAGTTTGACCAAAAAAAACTACCCAACACACTCGGCTGTCAAGACTCCCCTCTCTCTTCCTGGAAACGCAATGACGGAAGATCCTAATCTGAACAGTAACCACTCCCCTAGGGTGTGCACATCATGGGGACATCTGAAGCTGCTGTCTGCTGTCAGCAGAGCAGAGTATAAACCTTGACCCACACTATTCTACAGTGCTGGACATAGAGCACACAGAATGTATTACCTATCAATTTTTCTAGAGGTTATGGTTCTGAAAATGTCCCTGTACCAGGAATTATGAATCTTGGACATATATTTACATATATCACACACAGATTATATATAATATATTTATAATATATATATGTATACATATATATCACGTGCACCAACCACATAAACTTAAGACAGAAGCAGGCAAGCCCTGCTCTGCAGCATAAGGGGATCAGGCCACACATTCCTGCAGCTCTTTCTGGGATGGAGAATCAGGAATCTGTCTGAGCTGTGGCCTGAGGAGAGCTCCCAATTTATGGTCCTAACTAGTACGTGATTCCTCCATGCTTTTAGTCATGCACTATGCTGAAATAAGTCAAGAGATCTACTTCCTGCTGACCTCCCCAACATCTTAATGAAACTGGCATTTCCTTTGCTGTTGAGATTGTACAGAGGATTGAAATGGAAAAGGCTGCTCTGGCCTCCCTCTTGTCATCCCATCTCTTGGCGGCTTTCTCTCTTCCTGTCCCTCTGGCTTCCCTCCTGCCATCTCTCTCATGGTGGCTTTCTCTTTCCTTGTCTCTCTTAGGCCCACTGTTAAAGAAGTCCGTTAAGGCTCTATTTCTTTGTGGTTTTTAATATATTATACCATTTCTATCAAATGAAGTTTTCTCCGAATAAATATCACCTCTGAAGGGATTATTTGTCAGCTTCTTTTTTCCAGGCTGTCTCCTGCTGATATGATCATTATTTCTTCATTATTATCCTTGCACCTTCATGAGGACCTGGTATAGAGACTCAGCTCTTGAGCATCTGGTGGCCTTTCCTTTACCCAGACCTGAAGACCTGAATTCTTTCGTGTTGCATGTCCTCTCTTTGTGGTCCCATACGTTTGCCCCTAAGCCTTTTTTAATATCATACCTCTGAATTTTCTGATCTGTGATATTTTGTGCTGAGGTTCACAGTGCAGAAAGACATCTTGTTAGTGGATGCTCCTTAAGGAATCCATGACAGCTTGCTGATAATAAAGACACCAGCAGAAAAAACCTGGCATGAAACATCTTCAAAATCCTAGGCTGTGCTTGGAATGAAGACATCTGAAAGTTAGAATCC
The DNA here is from genome assembly GCF_030254825.1 of Meriones unguiculatus. Lineage (NCBI taxonomy): Eukaryota > Metazoa > Chordata > Mammalia > Rodentia > Muridae > Meriones > Meriones unguiculatus. Next base: position 125,547,766 of record NC_083353.1, on the reverse strand, counting down.
TGAAATGTGGAACTTGAGAAGTTCTCTTTGTTTGGGACATATATTCATTCATCAGCCATATACTGCTCACACAGAATCAGTAGATGCTGCAGGCTTACAGCTGGAGGAGTGTCTCATTTTAGTGTTGCAGGAGATGGAAAAAGTGGGTAACAGTGAAAACATGCATTTTCTTTTCCCTTAGTCTTGTAAAAACAGTAGCAGTTAAAGACTTGAACTCAGGTGTCCTGATACACAGTCTCATTGATTTCTGCTCCACTTCTGACAAATGAAAGATTCTTCTTTATTAAGAGAACCAGGAAAGTATGTCCACCTAGATTAAAATGAACAGGTCCTATGCTTAACTAGAAATGCATTTTGCTAGATTCCAGGGATGGGGAATGTGTATTTGGAAATGTGACCAGGCCTGGCTTCTTGGGCAACGTTCTGGAAGCTCAGAGAAGCCCGGGTGGTCTGTGGTATAATATGGTTGCTCAGACCTCAGAGCCGGGAAGGCTAAGGGAATTGGCATATACTCCCTAGTCAGTAGATGTTACAAAGAGCTATTTAATCAAGATTGTGAGTAACATCAGCAGGTAATCAGTACAGGTTTATGAAAGTTAATTGAGAAGAGCTCACAGAATAAGAAATGGAAGTAGGCCAATTAGAAAACTCATTAGGCAGGAAGTAACAACGTTTATTAATAAGTTGGCAAAGAAAAGCACAGAAATATAAAAAGTGAAGGAGGAGTTTTAGGAAAAGTGAAATTAAGTAAATCTATAGTTTTTACCCCAAGTCACTGACAAGAAAATGCTTCCAAAAGAATGCTTGAAGCAGAGAGAGGGATGAAGGGAGGAAGGGAAAAGAGAGAGGGAGAGGGGGGAGAAAAAGAGAAAGCAAGAGCAAGACAGCAGAGAGGAGGAGAGGGAGAAGAAAAGTCAGAAACTGTAGTTTCCTGGCCATGTCAGTCACCTCCTAAAGAAATTTTCCTGCAGGAAATGCACTTGGTATCAATGTGATATAAATTAATGAACTACATTTTAAGATTTTTGTACCATATTAAATACTAAATCAATATTACTTATTATCAAGACCTCTGTGGTTAGTTAGGTGCCCCCTTCCTTTCTTCCTTTTCTTCCTTTCCTTCCTTCCTTCCTTCCTTCCTTCCTTCCTTCCTTCCTTCCTTCCTTCCTTCCTTCCTTCCTTCTTTCCTTCCTTCCTTCCTTCTCCCTCCCTCCCTTACGTCCTTACGTCCTTTTTGTTTTTGTGAGATAGAAATCACATAGTGCAGGCTGGTCTCAAACTCACCATATAGCCGAGGATGACCTTAAACACCTGAGTGTCCTGCTACCAGTTCACAAGTGCTTGGATTACAGGTGTGCCTCCTCATGCCCAGCGAGGCACTTTCTCAGCATCGCTGGGGGATTATGAATTTGCTAAGAATATGTCTGCAGAGCATTTGTAAATGTGCAGTGTGAGCATTAATGTCTTTTTTGTCTTTTTAATATGAAACTTTGGGCAATTTGTCTTGAGGGAAATAACCCAAAGTGTGGAAAATATATGATCATTGTAGGAAACTCATAGCAGGAAAAATTCTAAAAACCTAAATTATGTATGAGGAAAGAAATGGCTGTCTTGTTATGGTACATTTATAGTATTAACACAATTTAAATAATTAAATTTATATGCTCAAGAAATTTTGAATGATATGGGGCAATCTTTATGATCCATGCATTATGTAAAATAATATCAAATATAAATTTTTATTTTGCATGTCCCTAATATTGAAAACTTCACAAAATTAGATGGAGAAAAATAGATCAATACTTTACATTTTAAGTACTTCCCACAATTTGTTCATGTGACAGATATCTAGAAATATCAACAACATTTTTATATTTAATTTTTTTTTTTGGTTGGCTTTTAGAGACACAACTTCATTTAGGCCAGGCTGGGATTGAATTAGTGATGTTCTTTTCTCAGCCCTCTTAATGCTGGGATTACAAAGACACCTGTCGGTATTTCATCAAGCCTGAATGCTGGAGTCTTGTGATGGTTTGTATTGATCACCAACTTGACAAGGTCTAGGCTCAACCAGGAGCCTAGACCAGTGAGGGATTATCTAGAGAAGGATCACCCCTGGGAATCCCAGATAGAGGTTGCATGATAGAGTCGATAGAAATGTGGCCCCAGCATTCCCTGGGACTGGGTTCTGGATGGTCTGCAAAGGGGGAAGTAAGGTAAGCGCCGGGCTTCCTTGCTCTCTACTTTCTGACAATGGGTGTAATGTGACCCAGCTCCTGCCACCAGACCCCCCTGACAAGATGGATCACACTCTCAAACCTTCCCTGCTCCTACCTTGCCTTTGTCTGGGTATATTTCCTGTCAAAGTAGCAGGAAAAGTAATACTATAGATGGAGAGCTAAATGTCTCTATTTTTTCCACCAACTCTAGGGTCCTGTGCTGGAATGATCTAGAAAATCGCTTTTATACCTGTAACCATGAACTACTTCATGTTTTTGTTAAAGGGTTTGTCTGTAGCAATTTATCTGATAAAAACAACTTTATCTTCTGCTTTATTTTAGGACTTTGGTCTTCCTTCCTTTCCCTTTCATATAACAGATGAAATCCTGGCTTTGGTCCATATGCAGTGAGTAGTAGAAATGGCTTTCACTAGGCCATTGTTCTTCTGAGAAATGATTCTGAGTAAACAGAAATTAGATATGATATTTTAAGATTACAGCAGTATTTCTTAAAATATGGTCCTGATTGGCACACTTTCTTTGTGTCAGCAATACCTCTGATATTTGTTTTTAAATATAACTATCCTAAGCTGGTGGCTGTAGCTCAGTAATAGAGGGCAAAGTGGTCTTAGATTCAATCCCTAAAATTAGAGAAGAGGAAAGAGAGAGAGAAAGAGAGAGAGAGAGATAGAGAGAGAGAGAGAGAGAGAGAGAGAGAGAAAGAAAGAAAGAAAGAAAGAAAGAAAGAAAGAAAGAAAGAAAGAAAGAAAGAAAGGAAAGAGAGAATATTTCTGGATAGGCTCCAAAAATTTGTGCTTTTGAAGACATACTCAGAGAATTCTCTAATAAAACTAAAGAGCCAGGGTTGAGGAGATGGCGCAGCAAAGCGTGAGGATCTGAGTTCAGATCTTCAGCACCCAAGTAAAAGCAGCTGGCATGGCCACCCATCTGTAAGTGCTGTGCGAGATAGGAGGATCATGGGAACTCACTGGCCAGACCATGTAGCCATGTTGGGGCGGGGGCTAAGGTAAAAATGAAAGACTCTCAGAAAATAAGGTGACAATCAAAAAAGACCCAACAGAGTCATGCAACTTCAACAGGCATGGACCCAATACCCCCACCCCACAAGCACAAACATGCAAACACCATACACCCACAGAATCAAGTAAATAAATAAATAATACAGAAGCAGTAGCTGGGGAAGACTTGAGGTTTAGAAATTCCTGCACAGGCTCTTGTCTGATCTAGTGTTTATGAGACAGAACCAGATCATTTTTTTTTTCAGTTGCATGAATCCAAAGTGCTTTCCTGTTCAGGTCAATCAGGCTTAGAGAATGGGGCTGTCTACTGACAGCTTCTTCGTAGTCGAGATTTCAGGTGGAATCCACTGAAGGGGCAGTTGGCCGATATAAGGTCATGGGGGAGGATGGACAGGTTGATTGCATCCAGGATGAGCTGGACAGCAGCAGATTCCTCTTCCGGGATATTCTCTGTGTACTCTGCTTGCCTTCATCATTGTTCAGCATAGCGTACCACTCCTGTTTGCAACATGATTTGCTCATGGCTGTGACTGAAGGCCCAGCAGAAACACCACAGTGGAGGAAGGGTTTCCCTTGGTTTATGGCTTCAGAGAGTTCAGCTGTGGGGCTGTTCATGTTTGGGCAGACATCATGGTGGATGGAAAGACGTGGCAGAGGGGACTTCTCAGTGCAAACAGACATCAAGCAGAGAAGGAGCTAGAGAGCAGTCATGACCTTCAAAATCATGTTCCTGGGGAACTTCTTCCAGCTAGGCCCAATCTCTAGAGGTTTCCAGAAACTCTCTTTTCTTTGTTTTTGTTTTTCGAGACAGGGTTTCTCTATGCAGTTCTGGCTCTCCTGGACCAGCTTTGAAGAACAGGCTGGCCTCGAACTCACAGTGATCTGCCTGCCTCTGCCTCCCGAGTGCTGGGGTTAAAGGAGTGTGCCACCACACTAATCAAAGCAGTGGCATTGCTGGAGACGAAGTATTCAAAACTGGGCCGTTGCCAAGGAAGGTTGAGCATTTCATGATCAGATCATCACATGATTGAAGAGACCTCCTGAGATAGCTCATCTCGTGGCTCTGGAGAGCGACCCTGCTCCTTCCAAGGTGTGCTACACAAAAGGAGCACTGCCCACGAGGAAGATGATGTGGACTCAGCTTGCAACTTGATCTCGGATTTTCCCGCCTCAGACTGGTGCACACTAATTATCTGCGATCAGCTCCTCATTTGATGGTAAGTTTGTTTTTGTATTTATTCCATTCTGTGTGTATGGAGTTGGGGACGGGGCTCCTGTGGAGGACAACTTGTGGGTGTCAGTTCTTTCCACCACGTGTGTCCTGGAGCTGGAACTCAGGTTTCAGCATGGTGGCAGGGACCTTTCAAGCTTAGCAGCAGGCGCCTTTATGGGCCAAGCCATCTCACGGGCCCCCATTTCACAGCAGTTTACTGTAGCAATCTGAACAGACTGAGATGTTATGTCTTGATGATTCAAACAACTTGAAACCTTTTACATTTTTAATGTAAAATGGGAATAACATTAGAACCAGACAGATGATACAATATTGTATGTAAGACGTTTAGCACAGAGTTTGCTCTGAAGTCAGCATTAGACAGGTTTAGAGCAATGGCTTCTCAATGGCTCAACTACACAAGGTTTATAGACCCTGCTCTTCTAGAATTCCAGAGATTTACAGTAATTCCACATCCCTCTTAGGAGGGATGTGAGGATGGAGCAGAAGAGAGGTGGAAGCAACTTTACTAATCGTCTTCATTTTTATTTTATGCGTCCGAGTGTTTTGCTTATATGTGTATGCAGTGTTGTACACTGGGTATGCAGTTCCCCAGGAGGCTCTGGGACTGGAGGTGGCAACTGTGTGCCACCATGTACATGCTGAGACCCTACCTCCTATGGAAGAACAGCCAGCACTCTTCACTACTGAACCACCTTTCTAGCCCCATGATTGAGAGCTTTGATATTAGCTATCCAATGTCATTTATTAAAGACCACCCATTTCTGGTTGGTTTCAAACTGAATAGAATGATGTGGAGTAGCATTTGCAAAGTTGTGTACATACCTACTCAGTTCCAAAGAGAGGGTAAATTCACATACATATAGATACACAGGACACATGTGCACACTGATGCACAAACAGATACACAGACACAGACAATGCTCCTCCCTGACACCCAGTCCTACACACAGGCACACAAACACAGGAACACACACAGGAGTTACACAGTCTTAATCCTGACTACCTCCCCACTACCAAGTTATTTTAGGTTCTAATAAGACTCTCTGAATTTGTGACAGTTAACATTAAGGAATATATTTACCCCTTTCTGACATGGTGGTGAATACTATCTGTATAACATGATTTCTGTCCCCTCTTCAAACTTGCATGGGCCTGTTGATGGGCTAATTACTAGTTCAGGAACTTCTCAACTATATGCAAGCACTTACTCCCCAGAAAACAAACACTTAGCTTGAGGCGATGGCCAGGAGCAGCCCTTTATATTATCCAGTTACACAACACACTTCTGGAGTAAATGACGTATCCTAACTTGGGGTACATCACCAGATTCAAGTCAGAGAGGATCCTCTGCCAGTCAATCAAAGTGCGTGTCACTGGAAGATCCCTTCGTAATATTCTTCTCAGGGCCTCATTTGATAACTCCTGTAACTCTTCCATGACAGCAGCTTGAAATTTGTTCTCTTGTTCTTCCACAAGCCTTGCAAAACTGAGAGCCAGCTGGGCTTGGTTGACCACCTCCAAGGTCTCCTTCAGGTCCTTGGAGATTTCTATATGAAGGTTGACACACCTGAAGAAGTGAGCTTGCACAAAAATCCTTCCTGTTACTTGGGTTAGGAACGGGTTTACCTGGAAGATCCACTTGGACTTCCAAAGACCATTCCAACAGTCACCATTTTCATAGCTGTGGTCTTCAATGCAAGCTATTAAGAATTCCTTATTTTTGACTGTTTTTCTCAGCACGTTGCAATTTCCACTTGGGTAATGATCATTCACGTACAGTTTTAAGGCACACAGAACAACGGCCCTCAGGTACTCGGTCTCATTTCGAATGATTCCGTGGGTTTGTATGTCTCTCAGCTGATTCTGGAGGAGGTCAAACCTGAAAGAGAGTTTGCTCTGATAGTCAAAGAACCGGAAGTCACCCATCACGTTGTGGTGAGACAGGAGGACTGGATTGCCATCAATGCAGAGTGGGACGCAGTATTTTTTGCAGTGCTGGTGGCCTGCACACTCTCCCTGCTGGTGCATGAGCTTCTCATCACGGATAAGCAGACAGAGATCATCAAAGGCATTCACAAATTCCCCAGGAGGAGCCTGGACTAAGAGTCTGCGGATGACTTTTTCTTTCTCTTTCTTACTCAAGACGCTGAGTGCCATGTCTAGTTGCAGCAGAAGCAAAGCTTCTTAAAAGAAGGGTGTTGTTCACAGGGTGAGGAAGTGGTCCATGTGACACCTTGTCCATTCAAGCTGTTAAGCATTCAAGCCTTAGATCAGTATGTCAGAGCATGAAGATGGGCAGTCAGTCATGTTCTTTGTTTCCCAATGAAGTCACAGAGAAGCACAGAACTTCTAATGATGTCACAGTGAATGCTCGAAACAAAAGAAGAAAATGATAGTCACCTGACAGTGTGGTGCTCAGCCAACCAGCTATACCAATTGTGAAGGTTTTAAGAGCTTAGCTTCCTGACAAGTCTTCTTCGAAAGTGGTGTGTCCTTCTCTGTGTCTGTTATGTGTTGTCGGCAGTCTAGGGAAGTTTCCTGGGGTTTGTAGTCAGTTTTGAATAGCATGTTGTCTCTTCAGCTGTCATAGGGGACTGATTTCCACTCAGGTCCTTAGAAGAGCTGCCCCACCCTCCTGGGTGAACATTGTGATGAAAGGTTTGAGGGGTTGGAAACAAAATAGGAAAAATAAAATGAGACACAGTGAGGGCTGAGAAATGGCTCAGCCGTTAAAGGTGCTTGCTACCAAGCTTGGCAACCAGAATTTAATCCCCAGGAACTACGTGATGGAAGGAGAAAAACGACTCCTAAAAGTTGTCCTCTGATCTCAACACACGTGCTACAAATCACACACACACACACACACACACACACACACACACACACACACACACGCGGAAAAAGAAAGAGAGAAAGAGACGGAGAGGGAGAGAGAGAGAAATGGAGTTTATTGGAAATGCCAGTGGTATTGGAAATTCTCAGAACATAAGAAGTCAAATGTTTTAAACAGGGACCACATCTTTCATGTTCTCTATGTTTGTGTGTGTGTGTGTGTGTGTGTGTGAGAGAGAGAGAGAGAGAGAGAGAGAGAGAAAGAGAGAGAGAGAGAGAGAGAATTTGAAAGAGCAAAGGCAACATACAATGTGTTCTCTGCCTTTTCCCTAGAAATGAGGCAGTGGTGAGAACAACTGATGACAATCCTAAAGAGGCAGAGTTCCTTCTAAGATGAATAACACCTTAGGCTGAGAGACCTCTATGGGAGGACACGAGGCACAGATCATGAAAACATGGAAACGCCGCGGTATCATGAGCACGCAGAAGCAAGATATCCATTCAGAAGGGTTTTTGTTTGTTTTTTGGCCTCATTTCCCCTCTTGCTCTTCTTTTCTCCCCTTCATGTGACCCTCACTTTGTTTTAGCATCCCGAACTCAAGAATCTGCTATGTGCGTATGAATATTCTGCTCATTTCCATAATTCTGAGTTTCTTTGGGTTTTCTTAGGTTCCCATATATTCTTCTTGTTGTTACTATTATAAGAAAATGTACTTTCCCATATTGAGTCATAGCTGTATTAAGTTTAAAAGTTACTCATTAGTGTTACCTGTCTAATATTGGTCAGGAATTGGCACAACTTTCACCTGTAGTACGTTTGACTAGTGTAGTAATTAAATCAGTCACAGTCACCACCGAACACTCAGTAGCCTACATTTAGTTATGTCTTATGGACTTATTTAATGTGTTGTCATTCATAAGCTTAAGTGTTAGTTTGCTCATCTTCCTGGATGAGGGAGCTATCTGGGTAGGAGGATCTCGGGGTTCAGTAGCTCTCAGGATCAGGCTTTCAGGCAAAGAGGATGTAATAAAGGGTGTAATGAATTTCTCAAGTTTTTAAAATTTGTCCTGCATTTTAACTGGGTTATGCCTTTTTATATCTTTCACATCTTTACTATAGTGGTCAATAATATTATTTTCTATAAATAGAATGTATTTACAGCTGTCTGAGCACAGGATAGATTATTAAGATCAAGGGCAAACTGTTTCTTTAAGAATTTTAAATCCTCAGGAAGTGACTTTGAGAATTTCCTTAACTTCCTGTGCTTCATACATGGTTTTTGGCAAAGATTCAGAATGAATTTAGAGGTGGAAAAATCACCGTTGAAAACACTCACAAACTGCTTGAAGAACTTGGTATTCGGTGCAACTTTGCTCATGTGAAACGTATTTTTAAGGTGAGGTGATACCCCCTCCCTGCCTGCTCACTCTATGAAGGATTTACTGCAGTATAAGTAGACAGTCGTAGACATCTGAGTGTGTCTTTAGACAGTGCGCCTGGGCTGGAGAGAGGCTCACTGGTTAAGAGCGCTTTCTGCTTTTGTAGTGGATGTGTGTTCAGCTTCCAGCATGCACAGGATGGTCACAGGTGCCTGTAACGCTAGTTCCAGGGACCCAATGCCTTCTTCTGACCTATCTGACACACACACACACACACTCAGGTACATACACTCAGGTATATACACCTAAATAAGTATTTAAAAATACATGTGGAAACCCAGCATCTTAAGAACAGTACAAACTAATGGCTGTTACATTTTGAAATAATACCAGGATATTGGCTTGGAACAATTTCCTGAGTGCACAAAAAATGGTCATACCAGATCTAGAATAAAGGTCAAAATTTGGACTGGGTAAACTAGGATTTAGTGTAAAAAGTGAATGGCAAGGTTTTGTTTGTTTGTTTTTTGTTTTGTCTTTGACATGAGAGAAGAAAAAATCTAGAAGAAATTAAATAATTAGGATTTGTATAAAAGTTGTTTGTGTGAGAATATATAATCCTAACATTGGGGAGTTTGAGATAAAAGATCAAGAGTTCCTGGTACATTTTAGGTATGTACTGAGTTTCGCTGCCCTGGCCTACATGAGACCTGCTTTAAAAAAAAAAAAAAAAAAAAAAAAGCACTAACACAATAATCACAGTAATTAACTAAATAATTGACAAACCCTTAGCAAGACAGAAAGAAAAAGAGAGAGAGCTCCAATGAATAAATTAATAAATGAAAGAGGAGATGTTACAACTGACCCCCAGAAATAAAGAACATCGCGAGGGAATATGAACCACCATGTAGCAACAGATTGCCTAACTTATAGGAAATGAAGACGTACCTAAAACACAGAGCCTACCCAATCTGAATAAAAAAAATAACTAGAAAACTTGAATGGAATAATAATAATAATAATAAACCTAGTCATGAATAAGATAAAATATGCTCAACAATGTAAAGCCCAGGACCAAATAGCTTGTTAGGTGAAAATTCAAGGAGGAACTAAAACTTGTCCTTTAAAATACTTCTACAAAAACAGAAGAGAAAATTAGTATAATACTATTTTATAAACACAGGAAAATCCTGGTATGAAAGCTGAACATGGACACCTCAAAACAGTTAAGTAAAAGCTGGTATATCTGATGAACAAAGATATAAAATTCTTCAACAAAAGATTAGCAAGCAAAAGAGGAGTTTATAGCATGACCAAACGGGATCTGCCACTCACATCATGCAAGGATGGTTCAGTATACAGAAACCATTCTTACTCACCACATCAAGATAATGAAGAACAAAATAAAATTACATGATCATATTCAAAAACACAATACTCTTTTTTTTTTTTCCAGTGCTGGGAAAATAGCTTAGTAGGAAAAGTGTTTGACTTGAGGATCTGATTTTGGATTCCTAGCACTCATGCAAAAAGCCAGCTATGGTAGCACAGATAGTAATGGCAACCCTGGGAAAGTGTTTGGGGTAGCGACAGGAAGAGCCCTGACTAAGTCAGTCTAGTCAGTCAGTGAGCTCCTGCTTTTGTGAGATACCTTGCCTCAAAAGCAATGTGGAGAGTGACTGGGAAAGACACCTAATGCTGACCTCTGCCTACACACACACACACACACACACACCCACACACACATTCACATGCACACACACACACTGACACACAACTCTCAAAAGGGTATAAAAATGATGAAGATGATTAAAATGATTAAGACAACAAAGTACATAAATGAACAAAGAGCTAGTGAACTCAGTGATCAAGCCAAACCAAAATGAAGCAAAAGTAACCGAGCACCACCAACAGTGAACCTCCGAATCAAAATGAACCAACCAAAAACCCATAGAACCCTAAAACAACAAAAAGACTAAAAAATGAAACCAAAACAAAAATCCAAACAAACAAACCCTCAAACTTCTAAGACTTCCTCTGTGAGCTTGAATAAGCAAAGAGTTCCACCTCAACTATTCTACTCTACAGTGTAAAGAAACATTCTATCCAGAGAAGTTAGTCAAGATGAAGAAATTAACAGGCTTAAAATGCAACGGCAGCAGAAAAATAGACTCTGGTCACAGATGATCTTACATGGAGGACTTTGTAAAAACCAAACAAACAAACACAATGATTAGAGCTAACAAATTCAGCAAAGTGGCAGGGCACAACATTATGTGTTAAATCATTGCATTTTTGCTCACCATCAGTGAATCACCCCAGAAAAACCCAAGGAAACAATTTCATTTCAATTAATATCAAAATGGATAAAGTACCTAGGAATAAACTTACCTCAGAAGATAAAATACTTACGCAAGATAATGAAACATCAACAAAAAGTTTATAACAGAAATAAATGAAAGATACTTTATGTAAATGTTTTCATTTTGACAAAAGCAATCTATCTACAGATGTAGTACAGTTTTTCTATCTCTTTTTCCCAATCCTTTCTCTTTTCTGAAAAGTCAGAAAAAGATCTTTCTTTTTTTTTTTTGGACCAAAGAAGACCTGAATAGCCAAAATAATATTAAGAAAGAGAAAAGCCATAGGCAGCTTTCAAAATATAATTTGGTTTCAAAATGCAAATTAAAAGTTGCAGCAACCAAAACAGTATAGTCTGGATATAACATAGGTGTATAAACAAATGAAACTAAACAGAGAGCCTAGAAATAAGGCATTTTTGTGCATCAGTGATCTTCAGCAGAAGTGCCAAACACACATAGCGGCAGGAGCTTCTCCTCCGTGAGCAGCCCCGGGAAGACTGGATATCCACGTGCAAAGCTTATGACGGGGCTCTTAGGCCACAAATCACATCCATTAAAACACATAGATAGAAATGCCAGACCCCAAACTAGAAAAACCCTTGATGAGAACCTAGGAAAAAAAATCCTCTTGACATCAGTCTTCATGCTGGCTTCTAGAACACACACACAGGAAATAAAGCAAAAAGGACAACAGAATTACACTGAGTTAACAGCTTTCGCATAACAAAGGAAGCAGAAAACAGAGATAGCAACCTACAGAGTGAGGGGAAATAGTCACGGACTATTCCATAAGGCGTTAATGTCCAAAACACACAAAGAAGTTTCAAAATGCAGTAGAGGAAAAAGTAACAATGCCTAAAAATAAGCAAAGGACTTTATATGCACTACTCAAAAATAAGCAAATATCCAGCAGGTATCTGAGAATTGCATAACACCACTAGCCAATAGGGCAGCGCTGAGCAATCCTCAGGAGACGGCTACCACAGCTGGTGGAATGGTATGGTTACATGCATATATTATAGGAAATATTTGTAAGAAGATGGAGAAAAAGGCATCCTGTACACTATTCAGAGGCATGCAAATCATTGCAGCCATTGCGGAAAATATCACAGAGAAGTTCCCAAAACATAGAACTGCTATGAAATACAGCTACAGTTCCAGAACTGCTGTGTGATACAGCTACATTCTCAGAACTAGACTGTAAACAAACTTTTAGTTTATTCTGACTGTCCATGCTTACTGCCATGTATCTTTATAGCTGAGACATGGTAGCAGCCAAGGTGCCCGTCACTATAACAATGATTAAAGAAAACATGGCATATCCATAACATGGACTATTATTCAACCACTCACAATAAAATGAATAAATCCAAAAGAACTAGATACAAGAAGCCAAACAAAGAGATAAAATACTCATGGTATCACTGATGTAAAGATTATGAGATTTTCAAATTCATAGGAGCAAAGGAGAGTCCAGTGTGGTAAGCAGCAGGCTAGTCAAAGGGTACAGCCTCAGTTTACAATATGAAAAGATTTCTGAGGTGTACTTATAGGAGACTGTAGTTCATGGGATTGCATTACAGCCATAGAATTGATAAGTAGAACATATGTTGACTGTTCTTCCTCTCTCTCTCTCTCTCCTCTCTCTCTCTAACACCAACACACATACACACACACGGCAGAAAAACAATGGAATCGACGTATACAGTGCTTACCATATTCTGTTAGTTTTATAGTCGTGTACATAAAATAATTCATTAAGTTGTATATGTTAAATATGTCAACTTTTTGAAAGGTTTACAATTATTTGTGTGTGCGCAGCCATGTGCCACAGTGCACATGTGGAAAGTCAGGAAACAGCCTTGAGGGCTGGTTCTCTTCCTCTACCATGTGGGTCCTGGGGATCGAACTCAGGTTGCAAGGCTTGGTGGAAAGCTCCTTTCCCTGCTGAGCCATCTCATTGGCTCAAAGTATGTAAATATTCTTATCTCACTTATTCGGAAGGGAGAAACTCTTCTGAGATTTCTTTGTTTAAGGAGCCGGCAGGAAGGACTCTGGCTGGGTTCTCTCACTGAGCATCAGAGGGCATGGTCATGACTAAAGCAAGACAAGCATTCCAGCGGAATTTTATCCTAGAGGGATGACAATTTTCTCTTTGAGAATTAGTCAGAAAACTCTAGATTGGCCAATCTAGATAGCTGGGGATACTGAGCCTCCAAATAATAATTTTTTGGAGATGACAAATCAGCACATTTCTAAATTAACATCTGAACACAAAAGTTTTTTTTCTCCCCACGAGACTTTTCATACCCAGGTTTTTCTACCTATTTAACAGCATCTCCTAAGACAGAAAAAGTAATGTTTTTCCCTGATGTAGCCAACTTTACATGGAATAAATGTGGAGGCAGCAATGTACTAAAACATATCAAATGTGAACTGTTGTGAATATTATCACGTCATCATCATGTTGCTTTGGAGTTTCTCTTAGACACAGATGATCTGAACCAGGAATTGACTAAAGCACTCTCCACATTCAAAGTACTTGATAGTATGTCCAACAGTTCTCAAAGCACGTGAATGAGTCACTGACTGAAATCTTATGGTTCAGTCATGGGAAGGTCTACATGTTTATTCTGTTAGGTGAAATACTTTTGGCTAAAAATTAGGGGCAGGGGGGTCAGTGGAGATGGCTCACTGGGGAAGGCATTGCTATTACGAGTCTGATGACTTGAGTTTCATTCCTAAAACCCTCACAGAGAATTGGCTCCTGCAAATGGTCCTCTGACCATCCCATATGCTGTGATACATACCCACCCATATAAATATATAAATGTAAAATTTTAAAGCATTAGAGCCAGAATATACTTAGAATACATTAAAAAAATAACTTTTAAAATGACCACATGACCTTGAGAACTTTAGAAACAGTAGTGATGACTGTGGTAAGCTTATCTGTGAGGGCATTTCTCAGCCTTCTAATACTTTGTTAGGTAAACTGACACAAAGGTTGGTTAAAGAAAAACTTACAGAATGTGGATTGACTGAATTGTGTGTATGTCTTCAGATTAGTCATCTTGAGCATTCCAAGTCTTTTTTTGGCATGCGCATGTCGGTATCGTGTGCATGCATTCCTGTATGCGTGCAAGAATGTTTGCAAATGTGCTCATGCATGTAGCAGTCAGAGGTTGACAACAGTATTCTGATTGTCCACCGATTATTTACCAAGGCAGTACCCTCCACCAAGCTTGCAGATTCTACTAGGATAACTAATCAGCATGGAGGAAGCCCTGTGACTGCTTCCTGAGAGTTGGGATTACAAGTGGACCGTCACACCCTCTCAGCTTAGTGGGTGGGTGGCTGGCCATGTGAATTCCAGTCCTCATATGCCTGGCAAGTGCTTTGTCATAGAGCCATCTCTCCAGCCTAGAGCATCTACTCCCACTTAACTGTAATTGTAAAATTTTTCTTTCTTCATGGGTGAACTTCCTGTTGTAAATCTAATAAGACACGGCCGACTTGGGTGACTGTTTGCATTTAAAAATGATGCCACAACAGATATTATGTGAAAGAGTTTATTGGGTGGAGATGGAGAGACAGAGGGAAGGAGACAGAGGGAGACATAGTGGGGGTGGGAGGTGCCTGGACAGAGTAAAGGAGAGGGCAGAGAGCAAGAGGGAAGAGAGACGAAGTGGGGACCTTATATAGCTTGTGCATAGCTGAATCACATAGGTGCATCTGTCACACAGATGACAGATGATATCATGGGTTACTAGGCAACTCAGAAACAAAGGGCCTATATGCTAACAGTGACTAAGATCTGGCAGTGTCCCCAAGTATAGAGATTTTAGGCTTAGCTGTTTTTGCAAATCAAAAATCACCTAAACAGATTTATTAGTCTGTGAAATAGGGATGTTAATCTCACAGGATTGTTCTTAGTCATAAATAAGATATTATTTATGAATATACCTTGTCTGTGCACAAAGTATGCAATTAGTAAGCAGTGAATGAAGTTGCATTAGGAATTATTCAAAATGTATTGATTTCCTAAATAGCTGACATAGATTATGGCATAAATTTATTTCCTTACAAGGTGACTTTTTATTATAAATTTGGATAAAAAATATAAGTTTATGATCTTGGCAATATATTCCAAAGTAATTTCTACAAGATGAATTATTGAGTCATGGCTTGAGCAGCAATTTATTAAACATTTTTATTATACTTTTACAAAAAGATTTATTGCTTTGTCTTCTAGTGGTCTTTAATTTATTGCATTATATATTTTCTAAGCAATATTACATGTGACTTCAACACATACACCTAGTCTTTGATCATACCTTTGCTCTTATGAAATTGTATCCTTTTGAATTTCAAGAATTTGTTACTCCAGGACTTGGGTCTTCATAGTCTCTAGGCAATTAGCAACCACTGATAATACCATTGCTCACTTAGAAAGTGAGCACTGCGGGAGAGGAAATCTTGGACTCTCAGGAGAGAAAGGAATACTGAACCTACTCTGAGCGGGCTGTGACGAAGGCCCCAGAAAACCCAGAATGTAAGACAAAGGCAACTCTAGAAGACACGTTCTTTAAAGACAAAAGAACGAGGAGCCACGTGTATGGAATGCACAGCAGGGGCGCTTGCTGAAAGGAAAGGAACCAAACTTGGCTGGAGAAGGATGCATGGAGAGGGGTGGGGAGAAAAGCTGCTTAAGGCCTTCCAGAAGGTGGAAAATCTTTCTTTTCCTTGTCCTCTCCTTTCTTTCCCTTTATTTCTCTTCTTATATTTCCTGACCTTCCCTGTCCTTCCCTCTTTGTTTTTTCAGTCCCCTGATGTCCCCTCCTCTCCTCTCTTCTCCTCTCTCCACCTTCTTCTCTTCTCCTCTTTCTTTTAAAACTCCCATTTCCTTCTCCCCTTCACTCTTAATTTTCAACAGTTTGATGTGGCCCAGGCAAGTCTGAGACTCTGTGTAGCTGAGAGTGAACTTGAACTCTTGACTTGACTGCTTCTACTTTCCAAATGCTAAGATTATAGGCATGAATCAACACACCTGTCTTGATAGTGGAAATCTTATAGGGTAGACCCTAGAATATATTACCTTTTTTTGTAGACAATAGTCAGTAAAGCTTTTCACGAGGAAAATAGCAAATATTTTTTGACAAATAATCTGGTAGCAGTATAGAATTGGCTGGAAGTTAGAACCTGGGTAGAGGTACCTCTGCTTACAAACCCCCAACCTTGACCCATTTTGCCAGTTTCATTCTGCCTAGGTCACCTCTTGTTTATGGCTTCTGACCTTGCTGATCCATCACATATTTTCTCGTCTCTTACATTCTCTAGTAGACACCAGAATCCTGTACTTTTTCCTGGATGTACTGCAATAAGATTTACCTTCACCTCTGCCTGAGAACTCTATGTGTGAGATGCTAAATCCTGACCAGTTAGCTGCCAGAAATTTTATTTTGCCCTTTTTGTTTTGAGGAGTCTGCCAGTCCTTAGATGGCTGGTGAGATGGCTCATTGGGCAAGGAATGACTTGTAGTCTGATAGTCTGAGTTTGATCTCCAGGACCCATAAAGTGGAGGGGAAGAACCGTCTCCTGAGGGTAGTCTTTTTATTTGCACACGTACGCAATGGCTTGGATGTACCCAGATGCACACATAAATAAAGGTATTAGCATATTTTTAAATATTTTTTGTTAAATCTAAACCTTTTAAGTGAAGCATTCTTTTTAAAATAATAAGAATATAAGAAACCAACTCATTGACTGAGGCAATCCTAGAAGGAAATGGATGTTTAATGCAACCTGCTAACAGATACGGAATGTTAAGGTGCTGTATTGTTTTCAGTTTCCTTGAGACCCAGGATCTGAGCTGATAACCGCAGATAGCGGCTCTGCTCCAAAACATGTCGCATGTGCTTACCTCTTGGCTGGCTGGCTGAACCCTCATTCTCAAGGCTGCTCCCAATGTGGGGCGGCGATCCTCTCTGAACGGGCTGGGTGTCCTTGCATTCGATTCCCAGCTCAGATCGCTTCTTACAGCCTTTTGTAGAGAATTCTGTGATACCCACCCCTGAACTCTTCCCCTTGTAATGAAAGGTAATTTCCAGTGAGCTTGTCTCTTGTTATACCCCAAAGGTCTGCAGTGTTGCATAGTTCACAAGAAAAACTTCAAAAGAGGAGACACAGCTTGGCTGGAGCATGCAAGGGAGCAGACATAGATAACACACTACAAGCCACCCTATTCCGTTCTACAGTTTGCTGTGTGTTTCCCAATCTCATAGGAGTCTGACGGCATAGGTGGCATTTTATGTTCCTATTTTTTTTTTTTTTTCAGATGATGAGAAACTCACTGAGTTTAATTTGTGTGTCCAAAGTACCACCGCACTTTGGGGTTTGAAAGACAATGTCATCCTCCTCCTCAACACTTTACCTCCACCTGATGGCCCTCCAACCCGGGGTTCTTTGTATTCAAGTTGTTTACGATGGAATGAGACAGTACACTTTTTTTAATGTAAAATTTTTATTCATTTTACATCCCTGTAGTAGACCCCTCCCTCCTCTCCTCCTGGTCCCACATTCCCTCCCTGTTTCCCCTACCCCCCACCCCCCACTCTTCAGAGAGGGGAGCCATCGCTATCCACCCACACAACCATATCAAGATGCATCAGCAGTGAGCGCATCTGCTTCCCCTGTGGCCTAGCACAGCCGTTAGGATTGTAAGGCAGAGTTTTACAGCGGCTTCATCAATCATGCCATGAGACAGGTTTCACATGGGAGGTTTTATTAGGGGAAGGGACATCACGGGAGAGAGAGAGAGAGAGAGGGAGAGAGAGAGAGAGAGAGAGAGAGAGAGAGAGAGAGAGAGAGAGAGAGAGAGGACAGAGAGGAGGGTTGAGTCCTCTTATAAGGTGATGCAGTGCATGCGCAGAATGAACAGATGGTTACAGATGGTGGTTGCAGGTGGTCTCCTCCGATTGTAGAGGTGGCCTCACAGATGCTTGATGTCCCGCTTGTCAAGTCCCCTGGAGGCTGGCCTTTAGAGATGCCTGCTTACTGATGCCAACATAAGCATCCTACCTTGGATCTTCCTTGTTACTTATCTTCTTTGGGTCTGTGACTTGTAATATGATTGTCCAATACTATATGCCTAAAGTCCACTTATAAGTGAGTACATACCACATGT
Organism: Meriones unguiculatus; assembly: GCF_030254825.1. Lineage (NCBI taxonomy): Eukaryota > Metazoa > Chordata > Mammalia > Rodentia > Muridae > Meriones > Meriones unguiculatus. The sequence goes on along the minus strand of NC_083353.1, from coordinate 125,529,509 downwards.
GTATTTCTGGGTCTGGGTTACCTTACTCAGCACGATCTTTTCTAATTCTATCCATTTACCTGCAAATTTCATGATTTTCTTGTTTTTGATAGCTGAGTAGTATTCCATTGTGTGAATGTACCACATTTTCTGTATGCATTCTTCAGTTTAAGGACATCTAGGTTGTTTCCAGATTCTGGCTATTATGAACAAAGCTGCTATGAACATAGTTGAGCAAGTGTCCTTGTTGTATGGTAGAACATCTTTTGGGTATGTACCCAGGAGTGGTATAGCTGAGTCCTGAGATAGCACTATTCCCAATTTTCTGAGTTAGTACCAGATTTATTTCCAGAGTGGTTGTAGAAGTTTGCACTCTCACCAACAATGGAGGAATGACACCTTTCTCTGGATCCTCACCAGCATGTGCTGTCACTTGTGCTTTTGAGCTAAGTCTCCTGATTGGTGTAAGACAGAATCTCAGGGTTTTTTTTTCTTGATGACTAAGGACTTTGAGCATTTCTTTAAGCACTTCTAGGCCATCAATATTTCTCTGTTGAGAATTTTCTGTTTAAACTCTGTACCCAATTTTAATTGGATTATTCGGTTTGTTGGTGTTTAAGTTCTTTAGTTCTTTATATATTTTACGTATTAGCTCTTTGACAGATGTAGAGCTGGTGAAGATCTTTTCTCAGTCTGAAGGCTGTTGTTTTATTCTATTGCTGATGTCCTTTGACTTACAGAAGCATTTTAATTTCATGAGGTCCCATTTATTGATTGTTGATCTTAGAGCCTGAACTGTTGGTGCTCTATTCAGGAAGTTGTCTCCTGTGCCAATGAGTTTGAGACTCTCCCCACTTTTCTAATAGATTTCGTATTTCTGGTTTTATGTTGAGGTCTTTGAGCCACTTGGATTTGAGTTTTGTACAGGGTGATAAATATGGATCTATTTTTCTACATGTAGACATGCAGTTAGACTAGCACCATTTGTTGAGGATACGTTCTTTCTTCATTGTATGGGTCTGGTTCCTTTGCAACAATCAAGCATCTGTAGGTGTGAGGGTTTATTTCTGGGTCCTCAGTCAATTCCATTGATCAACTAGTCTGATTCTATGCCTGTACCATGCAGTTTTTTTTTATTACTATTGCTCTGTATAACAGCTTAAAATCACAGATGGATATAACTCCAGAAGATCTTTTATTGTATAGGATTATTTCATCTCTTGTTTTTTGTTTTGTTTTGTTTTGTTTCCATATAAACTTGAGAAGGGTTCATTCAAGGTCAATAAAGTATTGTGTTGTTATTTTGGTGGGAATTACATTAAATGTTTGGATTGCTTTTGGTAAGATGTCCATTTTTACTGTGTTAATTCTACAGATCCATGAGCATGGGAGATCTTTCCATCTTCTGTTATCTTCTTCAATTTCTTTTTTCAGAGACTTGAAGTTCTCATCACACAGGTCTTTGGCTTGTTTGGTTAGAGTTACAGCAACATGCTTTCTATTATTTGTGACTATTGTGAAGGCTCTTCCCCTAATTTCTTTCTCAGCCCATTTGTTGTTTGTATACAGGAGGGCTACTCATTTTTTTGAGTTAACTTTGTATCTAGCCACTTAGGAGCTATCTGGTAGAATTTTGGGGGTCACTTGTGTATACTATCATATCATCTACAAATAGTGATGCTTTGATTTCTTCCTTTCCAATTTGTATCCCCTTAATATTTTTTACTTGTTTTAGTGTTCCGACTAGAACTTCAAGCACTATATTGAAGAAATATGGAGAGAATGGGCAGCTTTGTCTTGTCACTGGTTTCAGTGGAATTGCTTTAAGTTTCTCTTCATTTAATTTGATGCTGGCAATAGGCTTGATTGTATATTGCCTTTATTATCCTTAGTTATGTTTCTTGAATCCCTGATTTTTCCAAGACTTTTATCATGAAAGGGAGTTGTTTTGTCAAATATTTTTTTGGCATCTAATGAGATGATCATGTGGTTTCTTTTTCAGTTTTTTTTAAATATGGTGGATTATGCTGATGAATTTTCATATAATGAACCATCCCTGCATGCTTGGGATGAATCCTATTTGATCATGATGGGTGATATTTTTGATGTGTTCTTGGATTTGGTTTGTGGGTATTTTATTGAGTATTTTTGCATCAATGTTCACAAGGGAAATTGGTCTGAAATTCTCTTTCTTTGCCTGGTCTTTGTGTGGTTTAGGTATTAGGGTGACTGTGGCCTCATAGACTGAGTTTGACAACGTTCTCTTTCTGTTTTGTGGAATAGTCTGAGGAGTATTGGTATTAGCTCCTTCTTGAAAGTCTGGTAGAAGTCTGTGCTGAAACCATCTGGCACTGGGCTTCTTTTGATGGGAGAATTTGATGACTGCTTCTAGTTCTTTAGGAGTTATAGGACTGTTTAACTTGTTTACCTGATCTTGATCTAACTTTGGTAAGTGGAGTCTATCAAGAAAATTATCCATTTCATTTAGATTATCCAATTTTGTGGATTACAATGTTTTGAAGTAAGACCTAATGATTCTTCAGATTTTGTCAGTGTTGTTAATGTCCCTTTTTTGTTTCTTATTTTGTTGATTTGGATACTATTTCTTTGTCTTTTAGTTAGTTTGGCTCCTTTGTCTATCTTGTTGATTTTTTTTCAAAGAACCAGCTCTTGGTTTTGTTGATTTTTTTTGCATTGTTCCTTTTGTTTCTAATTTATTGATTTCAGCCCTGAGTTTATTTCCTGCCATCTACTCATCTTTGGTTTGTTTACTTCCTTTTTTTTTCTAGAGCTTCCAGGTGAGCTGTTATTTTGCTAGTATGAGAACTCTCCAATTTCTTTATGAAGACAGTGCTATGAGGTTTCCTCTTAGCACTGTTTCCACTGTGTCCCATAAGTTTGGGTGTGTTGTGTCTTCATTTTCATTAAATTTTAGCAAGTATTTAATTTCCTTTTTTATTTCATCTCTGACTCAGTGGTCACTGAGTAGGCAGTTGTTAAGTTTCCAAGAGTCTGTAGGTTTTTTTTTTTTTTTTGTCATTTCTATTATTGTTGAAATCCAGCTTTAATCCATGATGATATGATAAGATACAATGAGTTAATTCAGTTTTCTTGTACTAGTTGAGGCTTGCTTTGGGACCAACTATGTGGTCGATTTTGGAGAAGGTCCTGGGAATTGCTGAGAAGAAGGCATATTCTTTTATGTTTGGGTAAAAGTTCTGTAGAAGTCTATTAGATCTGTTTGGTTCATGACCTCTGTTAGTTTTATTATTTCTCTATTTAGTTTCTGTCTCAATGATCTGTCCATTGGTCAGAGAGGGGTACTGAAGTCTCCCACTATTAATGTGTGCAGATTGATGTGTGTTTTAAGCTTTAAAAATGTTTGTTTTATGAATCTGTGCCCCTGTATTTGGGGCATAGATATTCAGAATTGAGATGTCCTCTTGGTGGATTTTTCCTTTGATGAAAAATCTCTTCTGATTAATTTGGTTGGACATCTATTTTATTAGATATAGTGTGGCTACTTCAGCTTGTTTCTGGGGTCCATTTGCTTGGAAAAATATTTTTCCAACCCTTTACTCTAAGGTAGAGGTTTCTTTGTTGCTTAAGTGTGTTTCTTGTATGCAGCAGAGTGTTGGGTCCTTTTTATACATCTATTCTGCTAGTCTGTGTCTTTTTATTGGAGAGTTGAGTCTATTGATATTGAGAGATATTATTGACTAATGATTGTTAGTCAGTACCTTTTATGTTAATGTTGGTGGTGGTAATGTTTGTATGCTTGTTTTCTTTTGGTTTTGTTGCAGTGAAGTAATTTATATCCTGTGTTATCTTGGGTGTTGTTAACCTCCTTTGGTTGAAGTTTTCCTTCTAGTATCTTTGGAAGTGCTCTGTTTGTGCATAGACATTGTTTAAATTTGGTTTTGTCATGGAATATCTTGTTTACTTCATCTATGTTGATTGAAAGTTTTGCTGAGTATAGTAGTCTGGGTTGACATCTGTGTTCTGTTAGGGTCTAGGCCTTTCTGGCTTTCATAGTCTCTGTTGAGAAGTCAGGTGTGATTCTGGTCACATATAACCTTTATATGTTACTTGACCTTTTCCCCTTGCAGCCTTAACATTTTTTCTTTGCTCTGTACATTTAGTGTTTTGATTATTATGTGGTAGAAGGAATTTTTTTTTGGTCTTATCTATTTCGTGTTCTGTAAACCTCTTGTATGTTTAAAGGCATTTTTTTCTTTAGGTTGGGGCAATTTTCTTTTATGATTTTGTTGAAACTGTTTTCTGGTCTTTAGAGCCAGGAGTTTTTTTCTTCTATTCCTATTATTTTTAGGTTTTGTCTTTTCATGGTGTCCTTGATTTCTTGGATGTTTGTGTCAGGAATTTTTTTGATTTAATTTTTTTGACAGATGTATCAATTTCTTCAGTTGTATCTTCTGCATGTCGCCTGTATTTCTGATATTCTGTTGGTGATGCTTACGTCTGTAATTCCTGCTCTATGTTTTCCAACTCCAGGATTTTCTCAGTTTGTGTTTTCTTTATTGAATTTATTTCCGTTTTCAGGTCATTTCCTTTACCTATTTGATTGTGTTTTCCTGTATGTCTTTGATAGCCTCTGTTTGATTATATTTTCTTGTATTTCTTTGAGGGATTTAATCGTTTCCTATTTAAAGTACTTCAATATCTTTATAAGCATAGATTTACAGTCATTTTCCTGTATTTCGGCTGCATTAGGATATCCATTGTTTGTTTTAGCCTCTGGTGGAGCCATCTTGCCCTGGCTTTTGTTGATTGAATTTTACACTGGCCTTTAACCATCTGTTTGTTGCTGGCATTGGCTAGTAATTCCTGCAGCCAGCTGGGATTTTCAGGCATGGAGGGGGAGTCCTGCCTGTGTTGTGTGCTGGGGGACTAGATCTCTGTGATATGCTTGAAGCTTTTCTCTTCTCTTAGCAGTTGGACCTATAGGCAGGGGGATTAGAATGAGGTTGTTTACCTTGTGTGAACCTGAGGTTTGTCAGGTCTGCTCAGGGCTGCTGTTAGAGCTGTGATCTATAGGCTAGATCTGCACATCTCTGGAATCTAGAGTCATCCTCAGGTGGGGGGTTACCCAGAAATCTGAGACTGGATCCGTGCATGTCTGGGTGCTGGGCTCTCCTCTTCTTTGTGTGTGTGCCTGGGCCTTTGCTCACTTGCAGATCTTGATCTCTGCGCACTGTGCTCTATCATCTTGGAACCAGATTCTGTATGCTCCTGTTGTCTGGCTGATCCCCAGAGCCAGACATGTAGAACCATGTGTCAGAGGCTGGGATTATGTGCCTGGTGTTTGGAGGTGGCACTGACCCCTGGGGAGCTGGAGGAATCTGGTGATCAGAATCTGGAACCACATCAGGAGTTGTGTTCAGGTAGGTGGAGGGCGCTGGGGGACTGTGTGTCCCTTGGGTCTGGGAGTTGTCTACCAGCCTCTGGGACTGTGTGAACCTAGCTCCTGGGAAGTCTCCTTTTTTCCAGGGAACACAGATGATGGTGTTTTGGATTTTTCAGCCAGGCTACTTGCCTGGTCAGCAGTCTCTGCTCACCTGCTTGTCAGATACCCTGTGCACAAGTGCGCTCTTTGAAGCCATCCAGTGTATTTTCTAAGAAAGTTCTTTTTAAATTAAAACTCCTCAGTTGAAACTTCTGTTCTCAAGTGGGTTTTTTGTTTGCTCATTGCAATATGAAAATTCTGTTACTGTGATTACAATCTTTGTAACTTCAATCGCTTATGAATTCTTTCATAATTTTGCTGATAACAGTATTTATTGTGTGTTTACCATTTCCTGCTTCCATTGCATTTTCTGCAGTTTTACATAGCTTGCAATTGTTAATCATCAATTATACCACTGTCACTTTTTAATTTATTCTTTTGAAATTTTAATATTTTGAGTCAGTCTCATGTCACCCAGTCTGGTCTTGAACTTGCTGTGTAGCTGAGGATGACTATGAATTTCTGACCCTCATGCTCTCACAGGCATATGTTGTGATTATGGACATGCACCAGTCTGTTAAATTTGTGTTAGTGGGGATCATATTCAGAGCCCCATGCATGGTAGGCAAACAGCCCCAACCTGAGCCACGTTCTCGGCTCTATGTTTCTACTTTGGCTAATCATTTTCTGATTCAGGAACTCATAGTCATAGTGTTTGATTTTGTTTTGTTTTGTTTGTTTAACTTTTAAAACCAGTGTCCAGCCAATGTTCTTATCTTTCATCTCATAGGACATAAGATTTAAATATTATTTTTCTATAACTGTCAGATGAATCCACTCTTTCTTGGTCAAACTAGTCTTGTTTATTCCTGTACCAAACCCTATAATTGCTGAGAATTCTTTTCAAGGTGCTTTTTAATGACTGAATTCTCCACAGTCTACCACAATCTTGAATGGTTCTGACATTTATGGTCTAGGCTATGAATTGTCAGCACACGATCATGGCCTGACGTGGCTTTAGGAAGGAACAGAAGTGTAATAGAGTACACAAAAGGAATGCATAATTGGAAAACATCTTAAAATCTTTATCTTCCCATGCACCCCTCTCTACCTTCTTTTGTCTTGACCAGCTTTTAATCTTTTCCTGACTTTTAGCATTACTCCACACAGGTTAATGCATTTTATCTTCAATAAAGATCCAGTGTAAGTTTTAACTTTTATGAATTATCATATAGTGTATGAATACTGTGAAATTTACTTTGTATTTTTGATTCTTCCACTATGAGCCCACCAGTCATTTTTTTTTTCAGTAGGAAAATGACAGACTGAAACAAGGAAAAATCACCATAGAAGAATTTAGAATCATTTATCGATCTATTACTTACCGAGAAGAAATTCTTGAGATTTTCAACACATATTCTAAGAATCGGAAAATTCTTTCTGAAAAAAATCTGACCGAGTTTTTAACCCAAGAGCAGTATGAGGTGATAGAAAATCACTCCCTTTCAACTGAGATTATCAAAAAGTATGAGCCCATAGATGAAGGTAAGCTCTGTTTCCAGTTCAAATCTATCAGTATATTCATATGTAAAGTGCTCTTATAAGTTATAGTCATCAAAATAAAATTGGGGGTAGATGACTTTCTAAAAGTATAAAATTTTGTTTTTGTATTCATAGAATGTATATATATGTATATATATATATATATGTATACATACATACATTTTTTTTTCTGAAGCTATATTGTGCAGCAATGGTAAGCATCCCTCCTCTGCTGGCCAGATTCTTTTTTTAAATGAACGTCTGACGTGTTCAGATCCTCAATGGTGAAAGCAAGATGTCACATAAATGTGTGGCTTTCCATGCCCATTCTTCCTCTGAATAATGACAAGGAGACTTGTTAATTTTATTAGAAGCTTAAGGCTCTACAGCTGGGCATATGCTCAGCTATTCTAACCTGATAATTCTGGCCTGGCCTGCTTCCCAGCCATGTGTTCTGTTACCTGCCATCTAAGTCTTACCCTGGTACCACCTCCTTCATCTGTGTTCTGATGGTGACTTTCCAGAAGTCCCACCTTAACTTTACAGCCCAGCCACTGGCTTGAGCATTTTATTTGACCAATCAGAAGGTGATGGAGAACAATGTTTACAACACACCGAGAGAGGAGATGCTTCATAAAAATTACAGTGCTAAAGTCAGGACTGCAATCTGATCTCTGGGTACAGAAATCAGCATTTGAATACACAACGCACAAAAATACCCCAACAACATAATATATGTATATTTATGTGTGTGTATGTGTGTGCATGTATGTGTCTGTGTACTCACACACACACAAACTAAAATAATATACATGTGTGTTAATCTCACTGATATGATGAAGAAAAATACAAAATAAAATGAAACCAAAACAATTATAGACAGTCTGCTTTCTTATGCATGTTGCTATTTAAATATGCTTAAATAAGACAATATGGGCTTGTGAAGTGGGTACATAAGAATTACATGAAAACAGGTGTGCAAAATTATGGTCTCTCTTGACCAGTACTGTTGACTACATACGTGCTGTCTTTCCCATCACTGTACCCCACATCCGAGATGATCAGCTTGTAACAAGAAGACACTGATGTTGATCCATGTTTTTAGAGGTCTTGGCCCACGCTTTGCTCTGATGCTCCCCAGTTGTGGCAAGGCACTGTGTCACAATGGGTGTGTGTGTCAGAGGAATGGGAGTGTGCAACAGTGTATTTACTGTGTGGCCTGAGTTCACATATGCAGCTGCCTTGTTGTGCCTCAAAACTGTCTTTTCTTGATGTCTATCACTCCTGGCTCTAACAATATTTTCATCTTTTCTTTCCCCCAAATCCCTGAGCCTTATGGGGATCTGTGTGATATGTATGTCCCATTTAGGGCTGTGCAAGTCCACAACCTCCTGGGTGAGGGTCTCTGTGTTGACTGCCATCTTGCTTCCAGGAGCATCTTCCCTGATGAGGTGGTTAGCACTTGGGACATAAGGGGTAGGTGAATTTTCAGAGACTGGTCGAGGCAAATCCTGGAGGAGCTTCTAGCCCAGAGTTAGGGCTGGGGCATCAGGCCAGCGTGCTGCAGATGGGGAGGACAGTACACACACTGTGCTGACATGATGGAGACAGCACAAGCCTCTTCTTGGCCTGAACCCGTTGACCTTTGTTGCCTTTAAAGAACCTGCACCAGTAGGTAAAGCAGCTAACAGCTGTGTCGCCAGTACTAACTTGGAAGTTCGGCTGATCTTTCCTTCTTGTAGCAAGCTTTCTCTAAGGACGCTTGTGAATTGATGGATGGTGCAGCTGAAGTCCTTTATGTTGCTATTGCTTAGAAGTCGTTTGCAGATGAGTGATTTCAGTATCATCACACATGAACACTGTAAAAAACTCATGCTCACACTGTCATGTCTGGGTCCTAAATTAAATATACAAAAAGGACAGTGGCTGACCGTGTGGAGCTGTGGCTTCATTTTAATTTGGGTATTGCCCTATCCTCCCTCTCATCTTTTGAATTTATACCCATTGCAGACACTAATAGGCAACTCCCTGATTGCATCACATGTCAGCATGTCACAGGTACCAAGTTAGCCTTTCAAAAAATCCTTGAGATTAATTTCCATCACAATCTGGTAGTTTTAGAAAGTATTTGTAAGTTTATTTATTTATTTATGTGTGTGTGTGTGTGTGTGTGTGTGTGTGTAAGCATGTTTGTGGAGGAATGCAGCTTCTAGGAGTTGGCTCTTCTTCTAAGGTGGGTTCCAGGGATGGAACTCAAGTTTGACTATAAGTACTTTTACCTGCTGAGCCAGCTTGTGAGCTCTCTCTCTAGTGGTTTTATGTGGCACAAAATGATTTTGTTTTTTATCATCTCCTTTTACTGTGTATGTATGTTCTCGTGTGTGCAGATGTGATACAGAGGTTGATGTTGGGTGTCTTCCCATTTGCTCTCTATCTTATGTTTTGAGGTGGGGCCTCTCACAGAATCTGAAAGTCACTAGTTTCGCTAGGCTTGTGACCATCAAGCCCCGGATCCTCCAGTCTGTGCCTCCACAGTGCTGGGATTAAAGGCATGCCTTTTATTTCTAACATGCGTGTTGGAGTTTGTGCTCAGGTCTTGATGCTTGAACAGCAATCACTACCAGAGTAGCCATTTCCCTAGTCCCTTGTTTTCTATTCTATTATTAAAAAATTTATTTAATTATTAAATAGTTCAAAAGGACTGCAAGCCAAATCAAATGAATAAATTAATGGGAACTATTGTTATGTTTCATGATGGTCTTGTTCTGAAAAATCTCCATATTCCTGAATTTATATGGCTTTGAAACAGTTTGTGTATCAAATTTTATGTGTTTTCTTCTAGATTTTGTTTTTTGAGCAAAATAGGAACGGCAGGATTTCTTTTGGTTTACTTTTCTCTTAGTGACAGTGTTTTGAAAGCTGTCTTTTCACCTCCATTATGTCATAAACATTGCCTGACTTATATCTCTACATTTTTCTGATATATTAGTTTTAGTAGCTACTAAGCACCTTACTTAACTCTGTGCTTTTGTTTGTTTCCTTCCCCCTCTTTATTCTGCTTTTGGAAACAAAGCTAATGTTAGGATGTTTGCACACCACCTTTTGTCTTCTGTTGGACTAGTTCCTAGAAATTAACTTGGTTTAAGGACTAGGCCCTACCTTAGAGACTAGTCAAAGGGAAAGGCCCAGGCTCTAAAGGGAAAGGCTGGTACTCTACAGTGAAATGGCCACACTCTTAACGTGAACACACCACACTCTAAAGTGAATCTGCATTTCTTCTTTCCCTTTGAGCTGAGCTGCAGTCAACAGCAACACAAGCAATGGGCCCTCTGCAGAGCTAAAAATCTCTCTGCATGCGGTAAGCTTTCTGGTAACCACTTTGCACGGATTTGGAGAGCTTAACCAGTGTCCATGTCACAGAGCAAGCAAACACATTTAGAACCAGGTTCTCTGGATCCAGAGCACATGTGCAGTGTGGGTGCACAATTAGTGAGTACAAAGTCGAGAGGTAACGAGCTGCAGGTGATTAGTCTGGACTGCACAGAGCAGAAATGCGTGCTCCCACTCCAGTGTGTGCACTGGTCGTTTACAGCAGCACTGCCGGAACAGCTTCTCACAGGAAGTCACACGCTCTTGAAGGGTAGAATGCGCATGAGAAGCACAGCACACTCGGCCTATGAAATTCTATAGGAAACAGCGGCAGTGAGCCACATGCAGCTGAAGGCAAGCACAGGAATAAATCTCACAAACAGAGCAATGGAAACCAGGCACAAAAACACACACTGGGCTGGAGAGACGGCTCACTGCTTTAAAACATTTGCTGCTCTTGCTGAGAACCAGGGTTAAGGTTCCAGTACTCGTACTGCCTGTAACTATAGCGCAGGGGGTCTGACACCCTCTTTTGGCCTCCACAGACACCTATATAGATGTGAGCCTACACACACATACACACACGAATGAAAATGTTTAAAAAGCATATGCTGTATTCACATGCACATATACACACGTGTACACACACATAAATCAAAAATTTAAAAACATTCAAAAAACCCAACAAAAAGTACACTATGAATTCATCCATATAAAGTACAGAAATAAAGAAAACTAACCTGTGATTTACATGTCCATGCAATGAGCTGGGACAATGACCAGTGAATGGGCATGGGCTGGTGTCTGGGTGCCACAGTGGTCTGCCCTTGGACTGTTAGCCAGACATTGAAGCTTGTTACTCTATAGCAGACATACCTGAAGTATTTTTAAAGTAAAACAAAAGTCAACGGTAATGAAATAATAGATGCTTAGCTATTGGTAGGGTAGTATTAAAGAATTTGTTTATCAGGGTTAAAGAGATGGCTCAGTGGTTAAGAGTACTTGCTGGTCTTCCAAAGGACCCAAGTTTGATCCTTAGCACCTACATTATGGTTCACAACTACCTGTAACTCCAGTTCCAAGGGAGCGAATGCCTTCTTCCAGCCTCTGCAGGGACTATATATATATATATATATATATATATGCAGACAGCCAGACACAGACACATGCACAGATAAGAATTTATATCGCCAGAAAGATCTAGAAATATTAGATTAATATTAATTCTAAGTATGTTCTACCACTATATTTACAAATGAAATATAAAACTTGTAAGCTACTAATGGTATATCTGCATCTGTTCTACTTATTCTTTTATAGTGAAGAATGAACAGCAGATGTCATTTGAAGGTTTTGTAAGATATATGTTTTCATCAAATTGTCTAATATTTAAAGAGGACTGTAAAGCAGTATATCAAGATATGAATCAGCCATTAAAGGATTATTTTATTTCATCTTCTCACAACACATATTTGATATCTGATCAATTACTGGGACCAAGTGACATTTGGGGATATATAAGGTATTTATTTTGAATCCTTTTTAATTTTAATTTTTAAATTAATTAATTAGCTTTACATCTCAATCACACCTCACCCTCTCTCTTCTCCTCCCAGATCCTCCCTCTCCCCTCCCCTGTCCACACTCTCTTCCCTTTCTCTTCAGAGACGGGGAGGCCTTCCAAGGATATTACCCTGCCTCAGCATATTAAGTTACAGTAGGACTATAGCCTCTTCTACTGAGGCTAGACAAAGCCATCAGGTTAGGGGAAGGGGATCCAATGGCAGGCAACAAAGTCTAAGACAGCCCCTGCTTCTGCTAGGGGTCCTAGATGAAGCCCAGGCTGCACCACTGTTACATATGTGTAGGGGGGTCTCTCTGTCCCATTATTTATTTCAATTCTTTAAAAAACAGGTTTGTTTGTTTGTTTGTTTTTCATTTTATGTGTATGTGTTTGCGTGTTGTTACATGCTTATGAGTGTAGGTGCCCACAGAGACCAGAAGAGGGTGTTAGATCTCCGTGGAGTGGAAGTTTCAGGTGGTTGTGAGCCACTGGATGTGAGAGCTGGGAATCAAACTCAAGCCCCCTGCAAGAACAGTGTGTGCTCCTGCCTCTGCCCATCCAATGTACCCTCCCTATATGTGCCAGCACAATAACTGCTTTGGCTTTTAAGCCTCCTGCATTTAAAGCTGCTGCTGGCACTAACTCAGCAGAGGGCAGAGTGATAAGGAGATTGTGCATGAAAACAAAATTTATAGGGAACATGGCTCGCTCCTACCTTGATGATCTGTCCTTCATGAAACAGCAATGTAACATTCTGTGTGTGCTAGCTAGCATCCCAGGCTTCCCCTCTGGCCCTTCCTGTTGACCTCTTCTCCACAGGTCTACACACTCTGAAGGTTCTTGAACAGTTTGGACATTTCTTATAGGAAAACATGACTTTTTAAATTCTTATCTGAAATACACTAGACTTTAACAAAGGTGGTTAGTATCAAATACTAAACATCAGGACTCAATATTCTAAGAAAAGCCAGTTTATAAATAAAATAAGTTGTATGGTTTGGTGTTTATGGATCAGCATATTAAGTAATTTACACAGGTTAAAGCAGTCCATGCCAAGTATCTCCAACTTTACATCCTACAAGACATAGTGGCTGTTCACAGTGGGGACAGTGGTTTCAGCTTTGTCAGAGGAGCTCCAGCAGGTGTTTTTAGAATCCTCACTTGTTTTCAAATAAATTCATGGGACTTGGCAGATTAGAAAAGGCCAATGAATATTATCAGGAGAGGCTTATGAGAACCATAAGCCAAACAACATAACAGAATGTGATATGGGCTTGAGGGTGTTGCCGTAACATTGTCACAAAAGGTTTCTCAGCTAACCTGGCTGAGGGTGAAGAGGGAGCCATGGAAGGACACCGTAAGGAAGAAATGTAAGTGCTTGGAATGTCCAAATCTTGGAAGATAGTAAAAACATCTGAATGCAAGTGTACAGCAAATAAAGGGCTGGCGTGAGGATGGGAGAGTCAGTTTGTAAGGTCTTTTTGAACATGGAAAGGTAGGCGAGTCACCAGAGAGATTTTCCTTGAGAGAGTGTCACAGTTTGACACTCTAGAACCAGGGAAGACACAGCAGGCTAGATAACATACTGATGACTGCAGGTGATAAAGTCATGGGGCAGAAGACAAGATGATGACAAGTTGAGATGCTTTGAGGAGGTGGAGCCAAGAAGGTTTAACAGGTGATGTGGAAAGGAGGGAGGGAGAGAAACGAAGTTGCTTAGTCAAGTAACCAAGTAGGGAGACTGACATTGAATGTTGATGTTTATATCAAAGTCTCACTTTTGGGGTGGGGTGGGGTGGGGACGAGTGAGGTCAAAACAAGAGCTCCAGGGCTCCAGTGCTGAGTTTGTGAAACTAACCCATTTCCAAGGCCTTTCTCAAGTAGGCATCTGAGCTTAATGGGAGTTTGTAGTTCAGAAGAAACATTCAGGCTGGAAAAACGTAATTTGAAGCCATTAGTATGTAGATGATATTTAAAGCTACAAGGCTGGATCATGTTGTTTAAAGACAATTCTATAGGTAAGGAGGATAGAATCCTATAATAACATAAAATTATAGACAAATGTCAATGTATGTCCTAATTAAAAACTAAGTAAATATAGAAATTCAAAAATCAAATCATTTTAGAACTCAGTAAATAGTGCTAGTTACAACTGTGTGGTAGAAATTTTGATGCTATTCCAATTTTTAAAAATTTATTTATTTATTTATTACAATTTATTCGCTTTGTATCCCGGCTGTAGTCCCCTCCCTTCTTTCCTCCCAGTCCCACAACCCCCTCTCTTCTCTCCCTTCCCTAGTCCACTAATAAGGGAGGACCTCCTCTCTTTCTATCTGACCTTAGGGAGATGATGCAGCTAGCCCTGTTGAGACCTTATAAACTATTCCAATTTTTTAAAGAGAGAAATAAGTTCAAAATGTATCTATCAAGAAATACAGAAAATACAAGAACTGTTCCAACCAACTTAAAAAATCAAAACAAACAAACAAAAAATGACTTTGTGTTTAGTTGAATCTTCTTTCTTGTTCCTTCAAATACCTTTGGAAGATAAATCTTAATACATCCTTCCAAATATCTTTGCTCTCAGAGAATGATGAAAATGATGTAACAGAGTCAGGGTGTACATTTCTGGTCCTTTCCCCTCTCTCCCCTCTTCATCCTGTGATGGTTACGACCTTCACGTGTCTCTACTTTACCTTTAAAATAGGAAAACCTAGAAACATCATATTTAACATTAAATGTTTTAATCCACCAGGAATTCTCCAAATGTGAGGGTTGTGTTAAACCCTCACATTTGAGGGTTGAGTTGTTGTATTAAATTCATTGAGAGTCGGGCTATATAAGATTTATTATTATTTGCCCTATGATTATCATGGCAGTATTATCTAACCTGCTTTCACAAATAATGAGACACAGACACCTGCTAGATTTTATAATTGCCTTATTTACCTTGGGCTGGGCAGATATTTTTACCTATGCTGTCTGAATCACCTCAGCATCCATCTCCCAGCCCCCACCCAATGCCATCAACTTAACCATCCTATCTTCCATCCATAATCTTATAAATACTTGCTTTAATCTTTATCTGAGCCTTTTCATGACATTATTGGAGTCTTTCCTCCCGGCCCCATGTGGTTTCTTCTCTAGGCTAAGCCAGTCTGGTGTCCTCCTTCTTCCTCTCTCTGTTTCCGGTCATTCTCTCTGAAATCAGGGAATCTTAGCCACATCTACCTCATTCTGCCCTGCCCAGGTTTCTGTTTAACGAACCAATCAGATATAGTGACTTAGGCAGGTTTACAAAACAAGCATGGGTGTAATCAGATGTTGAGGACAGCATTAGAACAACTCCCAACACAGGGTGTAAAGGGTCCTAGGCTCACCTCAAACTTATGACATGGCTGAGGGTGACCTTGAACTTCTGATCCTCCTACCTCTACTCCTTAAGTGCTGGGATTATACATGCTTCCTGTCATGCATAGTTTATGCTGTACAGGAGATAGGATGCAGGGCCTCCTTCCTGCAAGGCAAGTGAGCACATCACTACATCCCATCCCCAGACGCAACCCAGCCCTTTTCATTTCCAGTTATAATTCAGTTACAGTACTCTTCACACAACAGCTGGTAACTTCGCATGAATAAAAACTGTAATAATTTATACCCTGTTTTCTAGGCAGCATCTGAGGGAGATTTTAATGAAAGCAGGTGAAATAAAGTTAAAAGTAAAAGTTTCATGCCTCAAAGTCTTCCACACATGCTACAGGGCCTGCAGAGATCCACTCAAAGGGCTTGTAGTGGTTGGAGCTAAGGAAAAGCAGGACTTGCCATAAGATTTATAGTGAGCTGAAGATAACACGCCTCCTGAGAGTGTTTCCTTAGTGAGTGAGGAATTATCTATCTTCTTTCTCAAGAGAAGAGCCAGAGTGAATAACAAATCATGTGACTCAGAAAGAAAGTGGCTGGCTTCAGACAGTAAAACCACTTTTTGGTGGGGATCAATGCATACGTTCTGAAGGTACAGTTTGTGTAAAGGTTGATTCAGTTGTGGTAAAATTGAGGCAATCTAGAGAATCAGCAAGAATAAACATTGTTGACAAAAATCTTTGTTAAAACTTCCCTTTCACACCAAGTTTTGGATGGTTTTTCCTGCTGGTACAGAGCTCAAGTCCATTGTCCAGTAGAACTCTAGAGAACAGGTATTTTGTATTGATGAGAGTATAAAGCAATTTGGTTTGATAATCCTGAAAAGGAGGCCAAAGCAAAGTCCTCTCATGGCCATTAGAAAATAATACAAATAAAGACTCCATCTTTTCTATTTAAAAATCTAGATGCTTGTTAAAAAACTTAGAAGCCAAGACATGCGTTCATCTATAAGTCTACACTTATCCTAGTTAAGGGTCCTAAAATTAGATACTGAGTTAGCTGCCTCTGCAAGGATCAATGGTGGCTAAACAATTCCCTTCTCAGAGTCGTCGAGACATGTTCCCTTAGCACAGGAAAAAGAACCAGAGCTCTGCAGCTTTACATTATGGTCCACCATCACACACATGGAAGTACATTCTGCAAAATCACAGTCTGCAGAGGCCCAAGAAACACTTCATTAATTTATTTTGTCTTGGTAATGCCTCCAGGACACAGAAAATTCACTCATTCTCTTTTTTCCAAGCTGCCCCAGGGAACACACAATCTTATCATTCCCCTGAATGCAGTGTAATGACTTGTTATCACAATTGCTTCATCTTTCTTCACTGCACTCTCAAGACTGGCTCAACTTAGCTCCTCAGAAAGGGACTAGTAGGTACCCAAAGAAAATTTTTTTTTTCTGAAAGCATATTTTCTCATATAATCATCTCATCTGGTATGCTGTTTGGTAAGACTACTGATTGACAGAAACATGTTATGCTGGCATTTCAGTCCCTGATCCAAGCGATTACGACATGGAGCCTGAATTTCTTACATGCTGATGATTGAGTCAAATGAGTCTTGGAGGTAGGGGTCCAAGCTGTGCATGATAGCATGTTTAGGAACATCCATTTATGTACCACCAAAACCAGCTCTGGACATTGCTAGACATCTGTGGGACTCAATAGACCTCTACCTGAGAACTGGTCACCTAGAGAAAACAGATGGCATAAGCTAGCCTGAAAGCGACAACCTTATCTCTACAGAGAGAGCAGTTCTATGCTTAGACAAGATAATTGCTTCAACTCATTCCAGAATGGGTATCTTCTAGGGCTCTGAAGCTTCAACTCATCCTGGTTTTATGTAGCTTTGTCTTTTGCAAGGATGTAATTTAGTTGTGTCTGCTTTCCTTTTCTTCTTAGACACCAGAGCTCCCGTTTTTTTCTCATATGAACACAAAACACTGATGAATAGTTGATTCTGTATCAGACAGTTTTTATGAGCATGCAGCTTCTCACTCACCAGAGCAAAATGAACAGTGGCACCGTGGGAGTCCAGCCAATTGTGCTGGATTGTATTTTTGCTCTGTGTCAGTTGTACTGCTTTTGTGTTAGCATGCTAGCCCTCAGTCATGACATGGGCACAGGAAAAAAAAAAAAAAAAGAAGGAAGGTGTACTTAGTTTAAAGCAACTGTGTATACATGGGAAATAAAAATAAAACCCATCTTATTTCTATTGTGTACATTTGAATGACTCACTAAACTTCCTCTTTGTAATCCTGAGGATTGAGCTAAGGCTTTGTGCAGTTTAGGGAAGCATCTACCACTGAGCTGGATCCTCATCATTGCAGAACAATTTTTATAATTAAATTGAGAAATTGCAGTAAACACCAGTAAACCTATTTCACGCTGACATAAAATGACTGCCTGAAGCTGTCCCCAAAGACTGTAGCAACAGCTCTGTTTGTGCACATTCACCGTTATCAAGTCAGTGAAAAAATCTGAATGCAATCTACTCCAGTTGCCACAGTTTAGATAAAGGTATATGTTTATCTAAGTGTCAGTCTCTCTCTGAGTAAAAACACTGAAAATCCATTTAAAGCCAATGGGTACAACCAACTTCAAAGCCCAATATAGAATTTACGTGTAGATCAAGACGCTGATTTATTTGATAGATGGAAAATCAAATCAGTTTTAGATCTGAGCAGAAGTGGGAATGTATTTTCCTCAGTTTGGAGAAAGCTGTGAAATTGGTGCATTCTGAAACAGTCACTCAAAACTGTCTCCAAAGGGACTGTGAGTCAAAGCAATGAGCAGGTATACAGGCTTCCTGTTTTGTATAGCTGGATTAGGATCCACTCATTCCTTGCCTGAGGGTCTGGGAAAAGGTCAAGTGTATTTGCTGGGCTGTCAAGCTCACTCTTTTCCACTTGCTGTGACCATGATTTCTCTTTCCCCCTTCTCCTTCTCACCATTTTTTTTTTCACTCACCACCCTCCAATACTCCCAAAACCTTGGTTTTATGAAAAGAATTAGATAAAATTTTACTAAAGTATTTTATTATTTCCAGATGGCTTTGTGTGTTATGCCATTACCATGGTGACAGAGTCAACAGTGGTAGCACCATTGGCAATACTGTTTGGGTTGGGGCAAAGGCTTCAAAGCTATAACTAGAGGCAGCCATCTTTTTGCCCCTAGTACACAAGCTTTGTAAAGAGAACAATTAGAAGTGAAATGTCTGAGTAGGGAGGACCAGATTCCATTGGTGTGACACAAAGAGAATGTTTCTAAGGTTGTTTCTAACGTGTTTATAAGGTTGCAAGTTTCTAGGATTCAAAGCCTTTCTCTGTTACACATCAAGTTACCCGTTTATTTTAAAGTCTGAATATCTAGTCCTCATTCTACCCGTGGTTCGTGGCCTGGGTGTGACACTGTCTTGCCTACATCTTGCTAGTGCCCTGGTGAAAGGCTGCCGCTGTCTGGAGATCGACTGCTGGGACGGTGCACAAAACGAACCGATTGTGTACCACGGCTACACCCTCACCAGCAAGCTGCTCTTCAAAACTGTCATCCAGGCGATAAACAAGTACGCCTTTGTGGTATGTGCATGCCTCTGCTGCAGCCACCTAAGGAGCTTCCTGCTCCCAGGTTCTATACACGGTTTATATACTTTAAATCTGTGCTGTTTTAAATTGTGAGCTATGATAGGTAGCAAAATCCATGTGGTGTTTAGTAGCTAAAGGTAGGTTTACCAAAGTGAAAGTGTTTATGGGACTTCTCGTTTAATCTTCTGTGTGTATGTGTATATGTGTGTGTGTGTTATGCTAAAAATTATTTATTTCTCTCATGTGTTATAGACCCAAGTTTGAGATAAGATTGATCTAGACAATATGAACACTTTACCCGTGCCCAAATATTTTACTTTTAAGACGAAAATAAAACAATCCAACACCTCAATTGCTGACATCATTTACAGTTATATTGGTAATAGCAAATAGTGTTATTAAGTACACTTGGAATTTAAATTGACTAATCCATTACTTATAAGGTAAAAATTGTCAGGAAAATTAAATTTACTTTACAAGTATGATCTGATTTGAGCTGATTTTATCAATCTCTTGTGAAACTTTTAAAGGAGTTTAAAGTACTTCTTGGCTCCATTTACTAAGCTTGCTATAGATATCTGTTTTGAAAATGTAATATAGCTAGTTTTTTTTTCAAATTGCAACTTTTTTGTACAATCAAACGGATTTAACTAAATTTTCCTAATTCAGTTTAATTTAACTTAATTTATTCTATATGCAAGTAATATGTACATAAAAAAGAAAAAAGCTAACATACAGGTTCAATAAACTCAATGTTCCCCTGTGACTATATCACCTAATCTATAAGCATAAACTGGAAATTACACCTTTATATTTATTTCTCATCCATCGTGCACATCAGAGTGACTCTGTAGCAAGCCCCATCATGCCCCCTTCCAAAGATCTTCAGAACAGGAGCTACGCTCCACCATTGGCTGCCAGGGCCTCGTAGGACTCGCTTTCTGTGAACTTCGAACTCTCCTGCTGTTCTGTCCCTTGTTCATTCAGGATTTCCTTTGTTTTTCTGATATATCTAAAATCTTCTGTACCTCATATTCCATTTCTCTAAAATGCTCTTCTTAAATGTTTGAGTGATAGCTATCACTTAGTTTAGGATAACTAGATACCACAAGACAGTAGACACAGTCTTAAAATTCAAAGTTCTCACAAGGATGTATAAAAAAAATCTAAATTTTCTAAGACTCTGAAGAGCGGAGAGGAGCAACTGGACAGGGAGAATAAAGGAAAGAGCTTTCAGGATGACTCAGTGTGTAAAGGTGTGGCCACTAAGCCTGGCAGACTGTGTTAGATCCCGAACCCACGCGGTGAGAGTAGAAAGCAGACTCAAGTCGTCCTCCGACCTCCACACACGTGCCATGGTAAGGCTGTGCACAGGCATGTTTGTGTGCACACACACTCAATAAAAATCGATCAACAAAGGCGTTAATATTATGAAAAAATGTTCTCTAGTTTCATGGGACATGATAACAAACGTAAAAAACAAACAAAAAAACCCACCAAAGAGTCTACAAAAATTTATTAGAACTAGTAAATGAATTCAGTAAATTTATGAACTAGAAAAACCAGAGTAAAAATTAACATTTTTATAAAGAAAATGACCAACCGAAAGTGAAATTTAAAAGGAAATCCCATTTATGGTAAATAGCATATAATTCTTGGTGTGTGCACCTGTGCCTGTGGAAATAGACTAGAAGGATGGGTGTGCATAGGAGTGTTGTAATAGAACCATTGTTTTATCAACGAAACATACCTGCTGCACCTTTGGGGGACGTCCAACACTCAAAGTCTCTGAGGAAAGCGCTCTGCCCATGAAAATACAGCACTTTCTATGGTGCTGTACATGGCTGTACAGATTTTGAGGGGGGCGGGGCAGGATTGAGCCCTGAGTGTTGAGCCCAGGGTCCTGTGAGTGGTAGGCAAACATGCTATCAATGATCTATATCTTCAGCTCTGTCCTTACTTTTTATTTTAAGACAAGTTGCCCAGGCTGGCCATAGACGCTTTAACCCAGGCTAGCTTTGACTATGGAATCTTCTTCCCTCAGCTTCATGAGTGCTGGGACTACAGGCTTAAGCCTCCAGGCCTGGCTTTCAATCTTGTCATTTATTCCTATAGACCTGATATAACTTACTGAAATAATTTCCCGATGGTGTTTCAGGCTCTGCTCATACTTTCAAGGCAAACAAGAAGACTCCTCTTTCCATAGCTTTTTAAAGTCTTTTCTTTGTCAGATGCTAAGATAATTTTCAGTTGAAAGCAAGCTCACTTTGCAAAGAACATTGGAGATGAATTTTGAGGTAAATGTTTAGATGAATTGTGCTGGGACAGATGAGTAACCATAGTGATGGTTCATATTCTAGACGTCGGAGTACCCCGTGGTGCTGTCCTTGGAGAACCACTGCTCCCCTGGCCAGCAGGACGTGATAGCTGACATTCTGCAGAGTACCTTTGGAGACTTGCTGCTCTCAGACATGCTTGATGAGTTTTCAGATAGGCTACCATCTCCAGAGGTAAGGCTTTGCCTGAGAAGTGTAGATGAAGGGGAAAAAACAAATCAAAACCGAGACCAAAAAACAGACCATGGTCACCTTTACGCATAGCTTAGAGACCAGCACAGACGTTTGGCTTTGACGGTTTCACAGAGAAGCTGCTTTTGCTATGTGTTGCCTGAGGAATGTTTTTTTGTCATATCGTGAAGAAAGAGACTATGTAAAGAAGGCACACTCATAGAATCTGGTGGCATTTGCTAATTTTCTACTCTGTCTAATTGACAGAGTCTAGACTCACCTTGGAGGGTTGGACTCTGGGTTTGCCTGTGGGGTGACTGCCCTGCTTCCATTAACTAATGTGGGAAGACCCATGTTGACTGTGAGTGGAACCTGGGCTGTCTGACTGTCTAACTGTCAAGACAAGCAGAGCACTGGCATGCATGGATTTGCTGCTCTCTGTTCCTGAATACACATGTGATAGGCTGCTGAGCTCCCTTCTCTGTGGCTCTCCTACTATGATGGACTGTAGCATGGAACTGTGAGCTGAGAGAAATCTTTCCTCCTTTAAGTGGTTTTCATCAAGATAGTTTAGAAAAGCAACAGGAAAATAAAAAACATGCAGAGATAGATGTAAAATCCACTTTTTGATTGTGTACTTCACTTCATCCATAGGTCCAAACTACAAAGATATTTTAATATAAAGCCTTAGGAATTTGATACATTTCGTAGGCAAAAGGTTAAGAGAGGTGAGATGCCGAGGCTGTAAACAGAATCCATTCTCAAAATACCAACAAACAGGGAGTAAATTTCTCTTCTTTTAATTCAGTCACCTAGGACTTCCTCTGTCTATCGCCTCTTCCCACTGCCCCAGAGAGGGGCTCATTCAGGTCATTACAAGTCTTCCTACTGATGAATCCAAATGGGTTTATCTCAGAATACGTGTGACCTGTTTTCCCAGCAACACATACAATCCATGACTTCTCTGCTTTTTCTTGCCTTGAAATGCTCACTTCTGTTGTGACATTACTTGAGGCATGGATACAGTATCTGCTCTCTCAAATTCAAAAGATCTCACCACTGCTCTTACTTTTCTTTGGATGACACAGCAACTCCAAGGCCATCAAACAAGGGAACTTTCTTCTCCCTAAGTACTATTTTCTAACAATCAATATTTGGGTTTTGATATATCTACAGTGCTGGTAATGTAGTATTATTTTGTGATATTTGAATACTTTCACGCATATCATTTGAATGGGAGAGGAATTAAAAAAAAATGAATGTGCTCATGCCATAGAGCTGAGACAGAACACAAATTAATTAATGAGTGCAAAAAATCATGACTTTTACCTCTGAGGAATGTTCAGAGACTAAAACATTCAGTTGTGACAAAAACTGTAAGTATTGTTGCAAAATGCTGCACAAAAAACACCAAAGATGCAGCTCAGAGGCAGGATCCAATTCTGGAAAACTTTCAACTGTTCTCTCCGAATATTGTCTTCTGTTAGCATCTCCTGTTTTTATGTTTTTTCTCTCTCTCCCTCTTTCTTTCTTTCTTTTGTATTCTACCTCATGGCTTTCATTGATGCTTCAGCTTCCACGCCACAGTAAGGAGGTAATTTCTGAGGGATCAATGAGTAATTAGAGAAAAAGTCTCTTTTTTCACACTGTGTTCAGTCTTCAGTGTGAGAGATAATTACCTGGGAACTTGCTAACTTAGCCTTGCTAAACAAGCCCCACAATTTAAGATTTAAAAAGCTTTTTTAAAAAAAACTGGATCCCCCAAACCATAGATATCAATAAACTTTTCTACAGTTTGGGTAGCCATTCGGAAGCTGTTGAGATTCATTATGAAATAAGCTTTATGTGTCCTTGTACATCATTAAAAAGGATTAAAAAAAAAACCCACAACAGAGTTAAAATAGCTTTGTATCCTCATTCATGATTCACACCTCCAGGGGAGAACTGAAAGGGTCAACTGTAATGCAATGAGGAAGGTCTTGGACATTTGAGTCGTGAAAGATGACTTACAATGTTGACCTCTTAATTGTACATCCCTCAAATATGTCCCTTTAAGAAGCACCTTTTGTAGTGCCTTTGGCATTTGGGCACAAAATACATTTTGGTAAACTCCATATCCAAAGTAATGGAAGGACCATCGTAAAAGAGATGAATCAGAATGTGAGGTTGATGGAAGGAAGGGAAACATCAGAACACGTACGCAGCAGAGCAGGCACTCAAATATATTGATTAAGTTTTGGTAAGGGTGGAGACAGTTGAGAAATGTATTAGAAGGCATTGAATTGAGAGGGAATGCCCCTTCCTGGTGGTGGTAAAATTTGTCATATCTGTGATTTGATGGGCTGCAAATATTAAGTTGATTACAACTGAAGGGGCTTTGCAAGTTTTTAGTGCAATCCATATTACATGTCAGACAGGCTGATGGGCATTTTTATGTCCCTGATCCCACTGGGTGCTTTAAATGTGGGGTGAGAGTATTGTATCTACTGCCAGAAGTTGTAACTGTTTAACTTTAGTAGCGTGACAAACATGCCAATGTGCATACATGCACTTTCCAATCTACTTCCGGTCTAGCAACTTGTGAAATAGAGAAAAGATCACCTACAGTAAATCTCCATCATCATAGACCTCTTTAGAGTGAATTATGGTCTGTACTGTCGAGCGCTGGTTTCTAAGGAGCACAGGTGATATTCCAACGCACAACGAGATTCTGACATAGTTGGCTACTGTGGGTGAATTCCCAGACTCAGCCTCACTTTTTCCTTGTTGTACATAGCTTGGGGTACTTCTCAAGTTCACAGGGATGACTGGCCTGTAAATCTGTGTCTTTTCCAACTGTTTTTATAGGCACTGAAATTCAAAGTATTAGTGAAAAATAAGAAAATAGGAACCTTGTTGGAGACCCATGAGAGGAAGGGGATGTTCAAACAGGGCCAAGTGCTGGAGACAGAAGACGATGTGTATGAAGACGAGGAAGAGGATTCATTAAAGGAGCCAGAAACTCGAGATGTCTTTTTATTACGGGTCAAGGAGGAGAAGGAGACAGACCTCTCAAAGCTGATTGGAGGAGCAGCTGCCAAGAAAAAGGTGCACATTCTTTCTGATATGGGACTCAATATTTATATTTATACATATGCGCACATACACAAAAGTAGGAAAAGGACTACTAGAGGGAATGAAAGACTACAGAGGACTGAGGTGGGATAAGAAAAGATAGGGGAATCCGTGTCACGTGAGAACTGAGGCAGGAAAGAACTGCAAGCCAAAGGGACGACAGAAGAGGCATGCGGAAACGGGTAGATCAAAGGAAAGCATGAAGACGCGCAGTGAGAGAACGTCATGAAGAAGCCTAGCATTCATGTACTAACCTAAAACATTAATGTGCAGTGCAAGCATGAACAAAGGAAGTTTTCCACAAACCTGAGAAGCAGCTGAAGGAAAGGCAGTGGAAGAGCGAATGTCTGTGGTCACAATAAAAATAATCCCAAAGGGCCTGAACAAACTGGAAATAGACTCATGATTAGGATTTATAAATTTGTAAGGTTTATAAAAATAAGCTTAGGGACGAGAAAATCGTAAAAATTACTATTCTCAAATCTTAATACATTAACTAGATTTTAAGTTCAGTCTAACTCATACGATTATTAAATATTGTGGCCATAAAAATGATCACATTGACTTAGTCCAAAAAGTCTTGGGAGGAGATACCCTTAAGAAAAACTAAAATGATATATTTAAAAGCATATATATATGCTTTAAATATATCATTTTTTAATATATATATATGCTTTTAAATATATCATATATATATATATGAAAAAGTTTGTAATGAGTAATATAAAAATGTGAACTCACTGCATTTTATTTTAGACCAGGAAGATAAGACTAGCTCTGGCCTTATCTGATCTTGTCATTTATACTAAAGCTGAGAAGTTCCGAAGTTTCCAATACTCAAGACTTTATCAGCAATTTAATGAGAACAATTCTCTTGGGGAGTCTCGAGCTAGAAAACTTTCAAAATTGAGAGGTAAATGCTTAAAACTCCAAAGGGTGGCGTATTTAAATTGGTTCTATTCAGTGCTAAAGGGTTAACATGGGATGGAGGTATTTATGAGTGCATATTCTTATTAAATTTCAATTTACTTACAACAATTTAGAATTGCATTTTTATTCTTAATATATATATAAATTCTTAATATCTATATTAAATCTGTAAAAATATATTTTATATCATAAAGCTTTCCTATTAACTGCCTTAATATTTTATTCTATTTTATTTTTAGACAAGGTATAATTATGTAGTCTTGGCTGGCCTGAAACACATTGTGTAGGCCAGACTGGCCTTGAACTCGTAGAGACCTACCTGTCTCTTCCCACCTAGCACTGAGATTGAAGGTGTGTGCCACCATCCTTGTTTAATTCCTTTCTTTAGGTGGTGGCATTTTGATTAAAATGTGTGAGGTATGGACCCTTCTGTGGGCAAACCATGGTAGGTGGTTATACTACAGAGCAATCCATGAAATAGCCAAAGCAGCAGTATAAATTTGGTATCAATGATGAGAGAAAGAGAGAGAGACAGAGAGAGAGAGAGAGAGAGAGAGAGAGAGAGAGAGGAGAGAAGAAGAAGAGAAGGGGTGAGCAGAGAGGAGGGAGGAGAGAGAGGAAGGAGAGAAGAGAAACAAAGAAAAGAAAAGGAAGAGGAAAGAGAGGACAGAGATAGAAGCGGGGGAGGGGGGAGACTGATGTGTGTGGACTCATGATGACAGGATCACACAGAATCCAGAAAAAGAGATCAGGGTCCTACTTGGTCACTCTCTGCCTTCCTCCCTGGAGACAGGCTTTCTCCCTGAGAGTGGAACTAGGCTGGAAGTGAGAAGCCTCAGTGATCCACCCCCCTCCCCAGCCCCTAACAGTGCTAAGGCTACAGGTTCCCTGCTGGGGTTTTGTAGGGGAATGAGAACTAAGTCTTGCATGTCTGTTCGGGGAGAACTCTTACCTGCTAAGCATCTCCCCAGCTTGAGCGGTGGGTATATCTCACAGCACAGTTCGGTGAGGAGAGTTGGAAAGACCTGCTTTACTAGTTGGTGTCTGCCATCTCAAAGTGTTGGGTAGCTTCTTAGACTTATGTGAACAGGACTCCTGTGCACATTGGAAGTAGTCACAGTCCCCTCACTTCTGGCATATTAAACACACACAAACAATTTTTAAAGGTGATTAGGAGAACCCAGACATAGTGCATAACACAATATGTCTTGAAGAGAGTAGAATGTTTTCATTGTACCAGAAGTCACTAATAGTAAATAATTAATGACAGTGACAAAGCTTTAACTGCACAGAAGCCTAGTATTACTACTATACCCATCACAATATAAATTTTGGGATGCTATCAAATGGAATGATTTTTACATTAGTTTAGTTAAGTACAAAAAAAAGTGGCAGTTAATAAATGGGAATAAATAATACAAATCCATTCGAGAAATTAGCATATAAATAGAAGAGAATGGAAAGACACACACCATTCAGTTATTGGTAATTCTTAACTGAGTGGTGAGATTATATGCAGTTTTATTCCATCTTTTTTATTTGATTTCTACATGTTTCTAGAAAGAACATGAAGTGCATTTGTAATAAATGATGTGTAATTTCTGGTGCTAAGTTTCAGAAACAACATTATGTTATAGGACTGTGTTAGCTACTCTTATCATTGCTGTGATGATATGCAAAATAAGCCAATGCCCAAAAAGCAGCAACTTCAGAAAGAAGCCACAGAAGCTCACAGTCTGAAGAGACCCAGTCCATCCTGGCCTGAAAAGCATGTTGGCTGCAGGTCCATGGTAGTGGGAGCATGAAGCAGCTCACGTCTCTACATAAGGAAGGAAAAGATGTGGAAGCTTGTGACCAGTTGGCTTTTCTTATTTCCCCTTGTTATTAACATTATAAGGACCGAGCCCATGGGATGAGGTCATCTATACCACGGGGGTCTTTCTCAGTTAATTCTCCATAGAAATGCCTTCCTGGACACACATGTAGGTGTACCTCACTGATGTCCAGGTGTCTCTTAACCTGATTGGGTTGATACTCAGAAGTGACCATCACAGAGACCTTAGGGAGCATTCATGCAACTCTATGTAGATGTAAACCCTCGGTCCCAAGTGGGCATAGTGTGCTTACAGACAGACTTCCTGTAGAGTAGAAGGAGCATGGCTTCAAAGCAACATTTGGCTTTTAAATTAACAATGCCTCTTAAAGAATACTGTTTATGACAAGGAGAAAAAGAAGTCTTTCCCTTATCAAATACCATAAGTTACACACAGCAGTCACTTCTCTCAAGAATGGTTTTCATACTGTCAGGAATGGTTGTGGCAATGGGATCTGTTCAGTGGAAGAAGAAAAATCTTGAAAAACAACAAACAAAAACCATGACATCTGTGTTCAAAAAATCTAAAGTGATGTCAGTCAAATGGTGAGGGATGCAAGTTAGTTTTTAATCCCAAGTCACTTAGAATATAGAAAAGCAAAATTACACAGAGTACGTATAGACTGCATATAAGTGCATGCATATGCACGTTATAGGCAAATAAATAGATCAGCAAAAGTGGTATTAGAAATAAGAGTTTTGAGATTGTCAATGGAGAGTTAAAAGCAGAGACAGAATGCAGTTGAAGGAAGGGTGCTGGGCTGGGGAGCTGGGAGCTAAGCCAGACAACCCTAGGGCCCTCTATACTCTACAAATCTGTGAAATAATCACTAATTTAATTTAACTAGAAACACATAGCCACAAATGACTTATATGCGAGTCCATCTTAGTGTGAGAATTAAGATTAAAAATTAAATTAGTAAATATGTTACTTTAAAAAGCATTTTATTTTGGAATTGTATGTATTGTATTAACTTGGAATTAATTTGGATGTGTGAAAGTAAAATGGTTTCTCAAGTAAATGGACAGGGTACATAAGTTGTTCTATGAAATTAGAACATATTATGAATTATTTTGAAAGTACAAATGCATGGGATTCTCTTTTATCCTGTGACTGATAAATGTTTTTGCCAAGGTCATGTATAGAATTTTCATATGGGTGAGTAATATGCAAAAATACCTTGTTTCACTGATTTAAAATGTTTCAAAAATTTTTATTACATTTTTCTTTTTGTAGTTCATGAGTTTATTTTCCACACCACTAAATTCATCACCAGAATATACCCCAAAGTGACGAGAACAGACTCTTCTAATTTTAACCCTCAAGAGTTTTGGAATATAGGCTGTCAGATGGGTATGTTGTGTAGGCTAACGCTCTGGCTGCACATGTAAGTAGACATGAATTCATTGTGTGAGTTAACGGAAATCTCCGGAAGAGCTTTGGCCCTGGAAGTGGGATCAGGCACTCACGGTAAATGACTGGTTTCTAGAGCTGAAAATTTCCCCAAATAGCAGAGGGAGGATTTGGTGAGGGTGGCAAGGCCTGGACTCATTCGCAAGGATTTGACATTGGAACATATGTTCTGGAGGGAGAGGACAGCCAGATGGGTAGGAGAGAAATTGAAGAAAAAGTACCCCACTTGTGTTAGCCTCAAGGCCCCTGCAGGTCAGGTGCCCTCCATCTTTTTGACTTTACATGAGCTTTGACATTCACAGCCTCAGGAGGTGTGAGTATGGTCACAGGGCTGGTTATTTCTCCATGCACTGTTCTCCTTGTTCCTAACGGAAGAGCGGGTTTGGCACCATCACCAGCCACTCAGGGTCAGGGCTCATTTTTCGTTTCCAGTACTGTGTGGAGCGAGCAGTACCAGGTGCTTGCACCTCAGCATGAGGAGGTGGGAGTCAGGTGGGCTGGGGAGAGTGGAGGGAGGACTGTATGCCAGGGCCTCTTACCCAGCACTATATGGAGCAGCTTCTCACCTTCTCATCTTGGACCTGGATATTTGTGATAGAGTTGGTGCCTTCTCTTTTTACAAGAGTACATGCCAGTACTGACCATTGAATCTAAGGCCCCACACAGGTTAAGCAAACACTCTACCATGGAGTTAGAGCCCAGCCCTACTTACTTTTGTATTATTAAATATAATCTGAGACATGCATTGCTTTTCTGTAATCTATACTGAATGTCACCTTTACTGCCTTAAGCAAAGTTGTAGATGGATGTCAGGGGACATCCTGATATCCATCTAGTGTAATCTCAGCACTAGGGCAAGGGCTTCAGGAGTTTAAGGTCTTCCTCACATGGAGGATTTGAGGCCACCAAGTGTCTTAGTGTAGGTTCCTATTGCTGTTAAGAGACACCATGACCACAGCAACTCTTATAGAGGGACACATTAAGTTGGGGCTGGCTTAAAGTTCAGGGTTTGTCCATTATCATCATTGTGGGAAGCATGGCAGCAGACAGGCAGATGTGGTGCTGGAGAGGTAGCTGAGAGTTCTACATCTAGATCTTCAGACAGTAGGGAGAGAGAGAGAGAGAGAGAGGGAGAGAGAGAGAGAGAGAGAGAGAGAGAGAGAGAGAGAGAGAGAGAGAGAGACTATGCCTGGCCTTAAGTGTTTGAACCCTCAAAGCCAGTTCCCGGAGCTACACATCCAACCAACAAGGCCATACCTCCTAATAGTGTCTCTCCCTATGAGCTTCTGCGGCCATCTCCATTCAAACCACCACAGCAAGACAGCAATAACACATTTAAAAATCCTTTAACTGTTAGGTAAAGGATCCATATTCTTAAAATTCATAAAGATATACAATGTGATGATTTTGACACACCCTGAATTTAACTTCATTCCTTGTTTCTTAACAGTGTCAAAATACTTCTTTCTCACAGTGGCCTTGAATTTCCAAACTCCTGGACTGCCTATGGATTTGCAAAATGGGAAATTTTTGGATAATGGAGACTCTGGATATCTTTTGAAGCCAGACTTCCTCAGAGACACAACCCTGAGCTTTAACCCCAGTGAAGTAACAGGAGAGGGCCACCCACTCACCCTCACAATACGAGTAAGATTAATGGCTTTTTCCTTTATTTGCTGGTTGTTAAGTAAACTAGATAGCATACATTAATATTTCAATTCTACCTATCTGCTCTAATACTCTTTAAATTCCAGTTAATCTTTCTAGACACAATTAATGGGTGCCGTTTGAGCATCTTTTTCTATGTCTGAAGAATTTCTTTCTGTGCGTTTTCACATGAATGATTTTCTGCCAGTGAATAGAAATACCGAGGCTAAAGCCTTTTCCTCCGAGAGATCTATTTATATTATTCCATTGTGCTTCGCCATTTAACACTGTGATGGAGTTGTCTGAGTTCAACCCACTGATGACCTTGTGGGCATTCCACTTTTCGTCCCTTAACTTTAAAGGATTTCACCAGCAAACTCTAGGAGGTATTTCTTTATCATTAACCTTTTACTGTTGTAGTGCAGTGTTCTTTCCCTGCTGTCTCTGAACTGTGTTTATTGCAAATAAAGAAAGGTATGTATATTCTTTCTCTTATATCCATCTTTAGTTTCTATTAATATCTTATAGGCTTAGAATGGTCTCATTTTTTCCCCCTGCAGTTTTGGAGAGCTTTTAACATTTTTTTCCCCTACATTGATGATTCAAATTCTATATTTAATTTTTAAAATTTATTTATTCATGTATTTTGTTTGTTTGTGTGTGTGTATGTATGAGTGTGTGTATGTCCGCGTGCAGGTGTTGTGGAGTCCTATAGAGGGCGTCAGATTGCCCTTTAGCTGGAGGTGCAAAGCTGGTTGTAAAGCTGCCCATGATGGGTGCTAGAAATTGAAGTCTGTAATAGCAATGCATGCTTTGTACTGCTGAGCCATCTTTTCAGACCCCTATATTTGATTTTAGCTTTATTTAATATAGATGAGTATTTTTCTCCACTTTTAGTCCCCAGTTGCTAATTACATCATGTTGCTTTCTCTTTATTTCTATCTTCACTCTGTCCCTCTCAGTTCTCTCCCCTCATTGTTTCATGTTTTGCTTTATTGTTTTCTGTACAGTTTCTTTATAGCAAGAGTGGCTGTCTCCATTAGCACAGACTTTTCTTAATTCTCTATGACCCGAACACAATGTTTGTTCACTTTTTTAAATGCCACTGAACCTTGAAGAAAGGTTTGCTTGCGTTTTCCACTTAGTCACAAACCACTCCTTTAGATTACACCTCCACCTACATAGAGTGCAAGTGGAGGATTTGTTTGCTAACGAATTGGGTAGGGGTGGCCTCTTTGGGGTATCTCCTTCCATTTAACTAGTTGCTCCTGCAACCTTGGGCATGATCTCAGATGTTCTGAGATTTGGGTCAGTGATCTTGCTGTTTCTAGCCGAATATTCCATGCTGCTAATAGTGGAGGTCTGGGCCTCGGCCAGCTATTGAGTGGTCTCTTGATCTCCATTCCTGGCTGTAATGCTTGATACCCTGCAGTTCCCAGAATACGCCTCAATTACAAGTTCTTTCTCATTTCTGTCCACCATTTTCATAACACTATATGGCCTGGGAACCAACTCTCACCTGCTTCAGGCCCTAGCCATTTGATCCCAGTGAACTACGGGAGATTTTATGAGCTATTTTCCAGAAATAAATTTGAAAGGACAGTAGAGCAAACCTAGATGAGGAGAAAATGCATCAGGGTTGGCAGGAAACAATGCTGGTGAGGTCCACAGCCGGCTTTGCTCCTGCTCTCGGATGCTGTGACACTATAATCCAGTCAGAGTAGATAGCTCGAAATCACCTACAAAAGTGGCTACAAATATTGATTAGCTGACACTTTCTGGCATCTTGAGAAGTATTGTTGACCATGGAGCTTCCTTTACAAGGAGACTGTCACACTGGCCTTGTTCTTTAATAGTTGATTCAGTGGGGAAAAAATGCATTAGCCACTTCGAAGAGCCCTTCATAACACACTCAAGTCTTTTCTAGTTCTGAATTCATTATCTCTCTTCCCTGGGAATCTGTTTCACTTTCATTGATGGATTCCTCTTTCTGTAACTACTCCTAAAATATTTATGTTAGATAAAGCTTTTCCTAACCCTTGTTCCAAACTAATGATTCTTCACACATTCTCTTAAGGAAAGGCTCATGATTTTAACCAACAGATTTCAACTTAAAACTTTAACCTGGCTTCATTTTTTTTACATTATTTTATTTTTTATTAATTACAGTTTATTCACTTTGTATTTCCCCTGTACCTCTCTTCTTCCTCCCCTCCCAAGCCCACCCTCCCTCTTCTCCACCTGTGTCCCTCTCCCAGTCCACTGATAAGGGAGGTCCTCCTCCCCTTCCCTCTGATCCTAGTCTATCAGGTCTCACCAGGAGTGGCTTCATTGTCTTCTTCTGTGGCCTGGTAAGGCTGCTTCCCCATCAGGGGGAGGTGATCAAAGAGCAGGCCAATCAGTTCCTGTCAGAGACAGTCCCTGTCCCCATTACTATGGAGGCCACTTGGACACTGAACTGCCATAGGCTACCTCCGTGCAGGGTTTCCAGGCCATCTCCATGCATGGTCCTTGGCTGGAGTATCAGTTTCAGAAAAGACCCCTATGCCCAGACTTCTTGTGGAGCTCCAGTCCTCCCCAGGTTTTACTATCTCCCACTTCTTTCATAAGATTCCCTGCACTCTGCCCAAAGTGACAACACAT
The DNA here is from genome assembly GCF_030254825.1 of Meriones unguiculatus. Classification (NCBI taxonomy): domain Eukaryota; kingdom Metazoa; phylum Chordata; class Mammalia; order Rodentia; family Muridae; genus Meriones; species Meriones unguiculatus. The sequence continues at coordinate 125,496,460 of NC_083353.1, read as the reverse complement.
GCTGGAGAGGATGTAGAGAAGGGGAACCCTCCTCACTGCTGGTGGGAATGTAAACTTATACAACCACTTTGGAAGTCATTCTGGCACTTTCACAGACAATTAGGAATATTGCTTCCTCAAGATCCAGCTATACCACTCCTAGGCATATATCCAAAGGAACCCAAGTATACAGCAAGGACATCTGCTCAACCATGTTTGTAGCAGCTTTATTTGTAATAGCCAGAAGCTAGAAACAACCCAGATGCCCCTCAGTTAAGGAATGGGTACAGAAACTGTGGTACATCTACACAATAGAATATTACTCTGGGATAAAAACAAACAAACAAACAAACAAGGAAATCATGAAATTTGCAGGTAAATGGTGGGAACTGGAAAAGATCATCCTGAGTAAGGTATCCCAGAAGCAGAAAGACACACAGGGTATATGCTCACTCATAAGTGGATATTAGACATATAAGATAGGGTAAACATACTAAAATCTGTACACCTAAGGAAGCTAATCAGGAAGGAGGACTCTGGCTAAGATGCTCAATCCCCACTCAGAAAGGCAAAGAGGATGGATATCGGAGGAGGGAGAAAACAGTAAACAGGACAGGAGCCTACCACAGAGGCTACCTTTCAGAGGGCCTCTGAAAGGCTCTTCCCTGCAGGGTATCGAGGCAGATGCTGAGACTCATAGCCTTTTTTTTTTTTTCGTTAATTTGGAACCTGAAGTATATTTTAAATAGTCTACCGAGTATCCATACCTATTAAATCACTATCTTGTCAAACTTAAATTTTTAAAGCGTAACATCCCTTTTTAGTCAATCTACCTTTAAATATTTTATTGGCATTTCAATGAATAGTGCTCTTCGCCTGACCAGCTCAGACCAGAAAACAGGGCAGTATTGTTAAACATCTCCTTCACTTCCCATGTCATCCATCTGAATTCTTTCCAGGCCACTCCAGGTCCTCATGAAATATTCCCTTGGTCTAAGCATCTTTGCTGCTGTCCTGCTTCAGGATTTTGTTATCTATCATCAGTCTCTTCTTTTGACTTCTTAAATGTGTCCACTCCGCCCACATCGATGGTTAGTTCTAGTGTGTCATCTTTAGCTATTCTGGAATAACCTTGATAAAGAGTTTCTCAGTGAGAGATTGTTCAGTTAGATAGGTCTTTGAGAATTTTCTTTTAAAATTTTCCTTTATTATTTTGTGTGAATGGGTGTTTTGCCTGTGTTCATATCTATGCATATATGCATGCTTGATACTGATGGAAGCCAGGAGAGGATGTTGGATTCTTTGGAGCTGGGGTAACAGAAGGTTGTAAGCTGTCAAGTGAGTACTGCGAATCAAACTCTGTTTCTCTGGAAGGGCAGCAAGGGTTCTGCCACTGACCTGTTTCTCTAATCCCACAGAAGATATTTTCTTCCTGGGTTAAATGGTCCAGGAAGACCCAGCCTGAAAGGTGGGTGTCACCATTCCATAGGTTTGGGTCCTGGGCTTTCTAAAAGGATGAGGGAAGGAGAGCAGCTAGCTTGCACACATCGATTCTCTTCGCTCTTGACTGTGGACGTAACTACTTGTTTCAAGTTCCTGCTGTGCCTTCCCCTCCGTGAGGGATGACTATCAAGAGAACAATCATTTCTCCTTTAAAGTTACTTTTGTCAGGATAGTTTATAGCAATAACAGAAAACTAAACTAAACAGCCTGTCTCAGTCCTCCCACTCACTCTTTCTTACATTGCTACAATGATATCTCATTAGTACTTACCATTCATTTCTGTTTACCAGCTACTTTCCTAGTCAAGGCTTGGCTCTCTTCTCTACCAGTGTCTCACCACACCTGGCCTTAATTTACTCCATGACCATGAAGAGGATTTACCTCCTTGAATTAGTCTTTCCCCCTCATTATTGTTTACTTTTCCCTTGAATTCTCTCTCTCTCTCTCTCTCTCTCTCTCTTTCTCTCTCTCTCTCTCTCTCTCTCTCTGTGTGTGTGTATGTGTTTCTGTTTCTATATTGTTCTTCCCCCATTCTTTAGACAAGGTCTTATTGTCTAATCATAGTTATCTCTGAACATTAATCTAGGCCAACAGACTGGCCTTGAACTCACAGAGATCTGCCTGCTGCTGCCTCCGAAGTGCTGGTATGAAATATAGATGCCATGAATTGACTGACTCATGACTTAAACATCACTGCTTTTTGGAAGCAGTTTTTCTTGGTTGTGCTTCTATTTTAGTTTCCTTCTGTTTTTCCATCACAGCCTATACAAGTACGTATTACAGAATTAGCCCTTAGCATCATGATCATTTTTCTTGTTCTTATTCTCCAGTTATCTAACGATTCTTTAAAGCTAAGAACTGGTGTTCTGTTCAAGTCTAAGTGACAGGGTCTGTCATAAAACACATGCTACATATGTGGAAGCTAATTGAATGAGTGACGTCTGTTGCATGCTGAGAATAGTACAGAGAGCATCTGTGCTGTCCTGTTGGAAATGAAGTTTCACAGTAGTTTGTGCACATAGATGCTGATGGAGGTTCTGGGCTTGTTTTTTGAGAATCTCATGGTGAGGTGTTAAGTAGCTTGGACTCAAACAAACAGGTTACTGATTCTCCTTGAAAGTAGCCACCAAGGCCACATGGGTGAGTCCTCCTCTTGTGGTTATTCTAAGGAGCTTTGTAGTTGGTTATGTTAATCTCCCAGGTGATGAGAACACAATTTGGAAGCCAGAAGGCCTGGATTTACTGGAAGCTTCCTTGAGGTTTTGATGAAGACAGTCAACATTTCCAGTTTATTATGCTTCTCTTCTCTCCTCTTTTCCTCTCTTCTCCTCCCCTCCCCTCTCCTCCTCTCTCCTCTCCTCTCCGCTTCTCTTCACTTCTTCCCTTTGTCTTCCAGCTCTGTCTTATTGTTTTACACCTGACCTAGTCTGTTGTTTTTTAATTTCTTATTTGACTTAGTGAATTTTTCATTTCTAGAATTATTTCAATTTTTTCTCCATTTTCTATTGAATAGAGTTTTTATATCTTTAATTGATTTCATCATTTCATTCACTTCTTTGCTTTTGTCCTTATTTGAGATATTTAAACATAGCTATAATAATTCTTTTTAACTCTTTGTCCACAGGCTCTTCCTGGCTGTTTTTACTGGGGTTCAATACCATAGGCTTAGTAATTTTTGGGTGGGACATTATTTGATTTTTCATGTTACTTTTACTTCTCTTCTGAGACTTGTGAATCTGAAGCAATCTGTCAGCTGCAGCGTTGTCTTTGACTTTGCTCATCACTTTCCCTCTGTCATTGTAGACATGTACAATGTTCAGGACAAGATTAAGTTGTAAGAGGGTTGGTCCACTGTATTCTCTTGTGGAATTGTAGCGAGGGTTGTGGGCTCTACCTGTAGTCTAATATTTGCTGGTTCCTGTGTAAACAGACACTACCTTAGGGTCAGCACACGTCTAACTGGCCTCCTTCTGCTGCCTTCTGGTGCAGCTCTCCACGTCTATGTACTAGACCTTGAATGAGCTCTGTTCATCAGATGCCTGGGAATAGGGGGCATTGGGAAGCTGGGTGTACAGCTAGGAGGCATGGGGGAGATGTATGGCTCCTGGTAGTAGTGATAGCCAGGGCTGAGCTCCTAGGCTTACAACTTATTTCTCATCTTAAATCACCCTAATTCAAATGTTCTATGTTCACTAATTTTATGTTCACTTTGTTCTTAAAACCAAAACACAATTTTGACTCAATAATTAGTTGGGACAAAAAAAAAAAAAACTAAATGGAAATATAACCCATAACTTTTTGAAGTATGTTTTTGATCTCTGTCTCTGACATACATATCAGGTTCCAGTTCCTTATTATGGTAATGCAGATAACAGTGGATAATGTCAAATTTTATAACCAATTCAAGTATAAACTATTTTTTAAGAAAATGCCATCAAGAAAATATTATGGTACAACATTTTATATTTGAGAAAACAATAATACAGAACCTAAACATGTTTTAAAAATAATAATATATACAAATTAGTCATAAACCTTGTACATTGTGGATTCCACTATAAACGCACTTGAGTGAAGCACTATTTTTGGCAGGTTCTTGGTCATTATCTAGTGATAAAAGGATTAAAACGTAAAATTCCCATGATTTGCCAGCTTCAATTTTCGCAGCAGATAATTTAGAGTCTTTGTCTTTTGGGGACATGCCATCTGATCGAGCTCAAGTGGTAATGCATTTCCTCGCCTCACTAAGTCTCCTGTCCATCCGTGTTTGTGCAGCTCATCAGTGGGATCCAGCTGCCCTTCAACCTGTTCTCTAACAAAGCCGACGTGCTGGTGATCATAGAAGTCTATGGTGTGCCTAGTGACCAAGTCAAACAGCAGACCCGTGTTGTTAAGAAAAACGGTGAGCTCTTTTGCTTCTTGGGAAAAAAGGATGTTTGTTTTCTCTTTAGAAAAAAAATTCTTAGAAAATGTAATTTAAAAGTAATTTCTTCAGTGTACCTTTTAATAACGTGACTGCAGAATGTTGGTCACACCTCTGGGTTTTGTGGGAATGTCTCCAAGGACATTGAATTTGGTTCATCAGACTTGAGCTCCTGCTTTACAAAAGCCCTGTGATGTTTGAAGCACCAGAAGACTTAAGAATCTATTTATTGGGTTTCTATTTAAATATGTGTTAACTTTACTATAGACACTCTACAGTTTAGTATGATAGATGACATAAAAGAGAAGTATTATGATGGGGAATGATTAGGGCTTGAAGGAGAATACAAAAGACTATGTTCAAGAGGCCCACAGAAGATGGTTGTAAGAAAAAGTATAGATTCCTTTTTACAGTTGGGGACAAGGGTACTTATGGGAGAAAGAACAACACGACTCTCAACTATGAAGAAGACACAATTATAAGATGCCAGGAAGAAGCCAAGATGTCCAAGATGACTGGAATATAGGATGCTCAAGAAACACTAGAGATGACAAAGTCAGTGAGTTATACTGGGACCGCTCAAGGACATTTTTGAAAGCCATGCTTGCTCTTAGGGATTCCCTATGGGAAACAGATACAATTAACGTATTTACAGAGGACTTCAGGAGATTGCTTCTGTAGACAAGGTAGGAAAGTATTAAAGAGAAATGAGAAATAAAAACAGTGTCAGGATAAGAATCCAATGCTTAAAAGACATGGTAGTCAAGAGGCAAAGAGGAAAGTGACATCCAGGAAGGAATGGAGGGTGTTTATGCAAGTCACCTGTGAGAGCAATAATCTAGGATGGTGGACAGGACAGACTGTAAGACTATTGGGACAAAGGTTGTATAATTTGAGATATGAATGCATGGAAAGATCAGATTTTTGGATAAGGCATAGTTAACTCATCAGTTTTATCACACATGGAAAATACACTTACCAAACAAATTTCATGTCCTGCATACTTTCTATAAAAGTAATAATTACTTTTGCATAGGTGTGTGTGTGTGTGAGAGAGAGAGAGAGAGAGACAGAGACAGAAACAGAGACAGAGACAGAGACAGAGATTAGATACAGAGGAAGGGAGGGAGGAGGACCAATGACTCTTATTGCAGACTCTCTGTAAAGGTTTAGAAGTCTCCATAAAGACTGTGCTTTAAATCTACCTCTGTACCCTATGGACTTATGTTTGTTCTTAGGCCAAGGTGATTATTCTAGTGTAAGGTTTACTGTTTCCAAGGGCAAAGAACACATTCAGGACTGTAAGTAGTAAAGAGACCCACTGACTTCAGGAGTCCTATAGAAACCACAGGTATCACTATAATTATCCACAAGTCAGTGACCCTAAAATTAACAACTATTGACATGACTTGGAAAGATCTGTCTTTGTACCTGAACAGGAGTAATCTTTCTCCCAAACTTTGAACCTATAAGCACAGATGTGGTTTGGATGTGATTGTCTTGGGTCCATTAACTCTATAGTTTTGGATGATTTGGGTCAAGTTGAAAAACAATTTGGATTTCTTGCTGTGGCAAAGGATTGGTTGCTTGGGAAGACTTAATTGACTTGAGCACCAAGTTATTCATCAACTTGGGACTTTGAAATCATCATTAATGAAAAGTAAGTTAGAGAGCTCATGTCATTTAAGAGCTCCTCCTGTAACAAACCGGTAAGGAAAAATGTCACTTCTGACATTCCCCATGTCTCCATTTATTTGCAAAAGGAGTGTCTTAGCTTCAGTCATGTTACGTAAGGATTCAGTTTCTGCTTGAAAGTCAGATTTCCCAGGTTTTCACCCTTTTCTACAATTTGTTATATAAAATGCTAGTAAGTGATGTGACATCTTTGTGGTGTAGTTTTTTTTTTTTCTATTTTTTTTAATCTGTTAACCCTGATGGGGCTGCAATCCAAATAAGGTTTTTAAAAGCCAGCATCATTGTTGTCATAATGTCTTTGGCTCATTGACTACATTAAACATTTAAGTGATCTAAAATACAAATTATTGTTGTAGTTATGTCCAAGTGTTAGAAAGAAAAATTGCAGACACTTATTTTTATTTGATGTTCTTCTTAGAGAAAGTATCTATGATATTCTTGCATCCATTTTGTGTTTCAGCTTTTAGTCCAAGGTGGAATGAAACATTTACATTTATTATTCAAGTACCAGAACTGGCGTTGATACGTTTTGTGGTTGAGAATGAAGGCTTCATAGCACCGAATGAATTTCTTGGACAGTACACTTTGCCAGTTCTATGCATGAACAAAGGTAATGTTTTCAGACATAAGATGGTTTTATTAACATTTAAATATACCTCTATCAAAGCCACTCTTTGACCATATCAAATTTCTCTTCCTCTGTGTCAGTGGGATATGAAGGAAGTTTTAAGGATACATGCATGTTTTCTTCTGCTGTTCTGCAGAGCTGTGTTCTTTGTATGGAAAGCAATGTGGTATGCTAGGATGCTAGGGAAACTTGGCATGTATGGTTCTGTGCTGGGATAGTAATTCTTCCCTTTCATTGAAAGGTAGTCATGGTGACAAGGAGGTGTGAAGGTCAGGGATAAGACAGGGGAAACCCTGGCTCATTGTCCTGCCTGAGTGCAACCTGCAAGCCTGGGAGCCAGACCTTTTTGGATCATTTTCTGGCCTGGCATCATGGTACTGAGTCACCTTCCCAGCGCTGTTTATTTGGTGCTACCAATGGCTTTGTTTCAGGATGCTCACTTTTCTATCACCAGGCAATGCATGCCAGGAAACAGGGTATTTTTGAAACAGAAGGATGGTGGCTAATTTTGGGGCATGATGTCCTTGAGGAGAAGGAGACATGTGAAGTGTAGGCTCACCACTGGAACACAAAATTCTGAAAGTTAGAGCAGAAACTAGAAATGCTTTATTTTTATGGAAAATAGCATTCCAGGTTGTAATAGCTATAGCTCTGCCTCCACCGTGTTAACTATGTTAAGACAGTGAGAGACGCTTTCTTCTTTAGCAGCAACATGGAGGCTATCACTCCGAGTTTGTTATTTCTAACTCCTCGACACAGCTCCTTTTCCGCAGGTTACCGCCGCGTTCCTCTGTTATCCAAAGAGGGTGAGAGCCTTGAACCCTCTTCACTGTTTATTTATGTTTGGTACATCAGAGAGTGACTCAATGTACCTGACATGTTAGCCACACATCATAATAAACAGTTCAAAAGAGTGCTGGTACCGTTTCTTTTATCTTTTATAAAATAGAAGACTGAGTCAGAAACACCCAACTCTAAATGGGCACAAAAGAAAGGGGGGGAAATAAAACCATCAGAGAATGCACACTGTGTTGTTCCTTGGTGCCCACCATGCCTTTTCCTGGGTGCCCACCAGGCCTTTCCCTGGGTGCCCACCAGGCCTTTCCCTGGGTGCCCACCAGGCCTTTCCCTGGGTGCCCACCAGGCCTTTCCCTGGGTGCCCACCATGCCTTTTCCTGGTGCACACATGCCTTTTCACAACTGCTGATTTCTTCTATGCTCCTTCTTCCAGGGTTGCATTTTCAATTGCTTGTATCATTTTTAATGAGTGGATTTTACAGCTTTTAAAAGTATGCCTGATCATATAAGACATGTTGGCAAATATTTAGCAGCAGAGACGACGTGAAATAGAAGAGTGTTTTAACTTCTTAACACCCACTTCCGCCTATTGCAGTGAGAAGGAATTAGATTGCCAGGCCCTTTGTGCCCTCTTAATCCTAGAGAGCAATTAGCCCCTGAATTCTCAATCTAGTTCTTAGATGCCGTGCACTTGATTTGGTACCCTGTAATTATACAGACATTTTTATAAGTGTGTATGAAATTGATTTGCATTCCCACTATAGTCAGACTCCGTATCTATAAAAGAAATCTATTATGCGGACTTACATGCTTGGGTCTTGAATTAATTTGCAGTATTTTTGAATGTGTCCTTAATGTACTTCTAAGATTGTCTCTTGGTCAGAGACGAGAGTTCCCATTTTTTCATCAACAGTGAGTTGACTTGGATAAAAGTGGTGGAAAATGTGGTTCCTTATTAACTATTTTTATAAACAAAATTAGTAACGATTGCCTCACCACGTTGATGCCTGTGGTATGGTGGACACACCCAGGGAATCTGATAAATTAGCATCCCCAATAGAAATTTGCTGATATTGAATTCAACCTCAGATAGAATGAAAAACCAAGAGATAATTATTTTAAGATGAGTCTCCATCTCATTATCCTTTGACGGACAGAAGACGCAACCCAACTAGCAACATTTTACTAAATATCACCTTCAACACTAAATATTAAAACTCCTGCTGATGGTAAAGGGCGAGGAAGATACTTTTGCAGCGGATGATGACTGCAGACTCACAGTTGAGAAAGAAGGTCATAGAAAGTTCCTGTGACACCCTTTGCCCCCCCCCCACTCCCCCCAAAGTAACAGTCTAGACAGGAAGTCATCGAAGAGAACTCTTAAAAACTGTGGTAAGGATGCTGAGGCTTAGCTCTTCACAGTTATGGGCATCTGGCAGGGGTGCAGGTGGGGAAGAAAGGACTCAGTTTTCTTCTGTGGGCTGCTGGCCACTAGCAGTTTGACCATGCTCCAGTGAGTATATTAGAACACAAATTGGATTTGTGTGTTTCGCTGTCATTGATTGATTTTTCTTTCTTCTTTTTTTTTTTCCTTTGGGGGAGGGAAGACTCAACGTGGGGCAGTCCCAGGAAGGCAGCATTATGTAAAAATTACCAAATAATCAACAAAAATATACCATTGGAAAAATGTGAATACCCTGGGAATTGATATTTCCAGGCATACTGAGCAAGTAATGTCCTGTGGTGTTCAATGCATGCTCTTCCACTCTCTTCAGGGCTGTAGGGGTTATTTTGTAAACTCTGCCTCCCACAGAGTTCAGGTTCCTCAGCAGGAGTGCACAGCCTCATTGAGGTGGACAGTGGGTGGATCTTGCTGAGTTCTCTATTGTAAACCCAGCACCAGGGTTGTGGGTATTCTCAGTCACTGACACAGCACTGTAACCTCAAATTGCCAAGGGCTTTCAAAGAGCTGGAATTCCACAGGCTTTTAAAGGCTTTCTTCAAGTGAGCCTCCCAAGCTAATGCATTAATTCTGCAGTGGGATAAACTTCTATTTCTCATTTGCACCATTAAGCTTTGAAATAGAAGAGAAAATGAGTATGTTTTCTCTTCTCACCTTTCCCACAGGAACCAATTAAACTCACTCACTGACTTTGAAAACTATTTTTTTAAAATTTCTGTGTGTAAAGAGGCTCTTGTGTGTGCTTATATGTATGTACATGTGTGTATGTGTATGTTGAAGACATATCATTCCTAAGGAGCTGTCAGCCTCATTTTTGAGAGAGGGTCTGTCACTTGAACCCATAGCTCTCTAGACATAAGGCATATGACTCAGAGATTGACTGGTCTCCTTGTTCCTAGGGCTGGGGTTACAATCCTCTCTCTCTCTCTCTCTCTCTCTCTCTCTCTCTCTCTCTCTCTCTGTGTGTGTGTGTGTGTGGTTTCGTGTGTGAGGTGTCAGTTCTTCACATTTGCAAAACAATCACTTTGCTAACTGAGCTCTCCTCCCATCCCTGGCTATTAATTTTTTAAAATATTCTACTCTACATACAACTTTTGAAATTATTACTTTTTGAGTTTTCCCATTCAACAATCTTATGCTGTCTTTAAACATTTTGATTTCACTTAAATATGTGCACTCTTTATTATTTACTCTTCGGGGTAATTTTTAAAAAATTTTTATTAATTATACTTTATTCACTTTGTATCCCTCTGATAAGCCCCTCTCTCCTCCCTTCCCGATCCCATCCTCCCACCCCCTTCTTCAGGCATGCCCCTCCCCAAGTCCACTGATAGGGGAGGTCCTCCTCTCCTTCCTTCTGATCTTAGTCTATCAGATCTCATCAGGAGTGGCTTCATTGTCATCTTCTGTTATCTTCCCAAGGATTTATATGTGACATTATGGACAGAAGTGCCGGGGCTGTAGGATGTTCTCTGGTTTTGGGAAGGCTGGGAACAGTGTGGGAAGTCAGCATTGGCTCTCACTTCTCAAGCATAACTCATTTGTAAGAAATAATAGTGTCACGAGGAGAAGAAAGCACAAGAAAAGGCTAAATGAACTCTTGGGACCATGGTGAAAAATGAGCTTTGCATTTCAGGCTGTTAGTTAGAATGTCAGATCCTCCGGGAAGCTGTGCGTGCTCACACTGATTAGGTTATAGTTCCTGGTTTTGCTTGCTTACAACTGGTAAAAATGACAGCTAGGTACAGGTTCACCGCTTGAGCTGGGCATCTGGATGGCTAGAGGCTGGTGTGTGATTTGCCGCTGGGGCTGGGGTTTCCTGGCAGAACATGAACGTCTGCCCCAGACCTACCCATTGTACTGTGAAGGAGCAAGTCTGTGATCACTGTCCAGCGTGTGGCAGGAGCCCAGGCATCGCTTAAGCACTGAAATGTCCAGTGCTCCCTATCATGAACAATGCCACTGGGTTTTGACTCATCACCAGTTAGAGTTTTAGCTTCAGTTTATTTCTTTTTATGCACAAGAGGGTTTTTCCAATCATGAACTCACTCCTTATTTTCTTTTCTTGTTAATTTTCTTTTTGTGTATGTGTGCACGCATGTGCATTTGGATGTAAGAGGTGTCTTCCTCTATCTCTCTCATCTTTTTTGTGAGAGAGGCTCTTTCATTGGACCTAGAGCTCACCAATCAGTTAGACTGCTGGCCAGGGAGCTCTCCTCTCATCTCTTCCTCTTTAGTATGGGATTATAAGTTCACGCTGCCACACTTGAATTCTGTATGTGGGTGCCAGGGTCTCTAAAGTTGAGTCGTTATTCTTGTTTGGTAGGCACTTTGCTCACTAAGCCCCCTCTCTAGCTCTCTCAGTCCCTGTTCCTGACAATGTCTGACACAGAGGAGACCTTTACGTCTTTGAATTAAATAATCTGACACAGTCTGCATTCAATAGACCCTTTATATTCCCTTTACAGCAACGGCTTTCACCCTTCCTAATGCTGCAACCCTTTAATACGATTCCTCATGTTTTGGTGACCCCTCCATCATAAATTATTTCCATTGCTACCTCATAGCTGTAATTTTTCTACTGTTGTAAATATGTAATATGCTGGATATCTGCTATGTGTCCCCTGTGAAAGCGTTCTCTAACTCTCAAAGGGGTCACAACCCACAGACTGGGAACCCTGCTCTACAGAGGCACCCTGACTCCCCATGTGCATCTCCCTCATTGCAGAGAGCAATGGATCCATCTGTGTGTGTCGCTCTCAGCCTGTGGCTGGATGAGACCTGCACAAGTTTAGACTTCTGCCATTGTCCTACACCAAGCCGAGGGACATGGAAGTTAAATGGTGTCTGCTCTGAGCTTTTCTTTCAGTTTGGCTGGTTCAGAGCCTTCAGTTATGAAAAAGTTAGAGCAAAATCTGTCAGTGTCAGTGGGCCTGAGAAGTGGACACCATAGGCTAAATGGCTGGCTGTTCCCTAAAGGGAGAGACGTTCTTCTGTCTCTGAAAGAGCTCTGAAGCAGCTTCCATTCAGCTATCAGAAAGAAGTTTCTCCACTGTGAGTTTTGGACAGGGAAGAGTCTGTGGCTGTCCTGATGGCTACAGAGCACACACTGTGGGACAGAGCCTTCACCAGACTCCTTGGGTCAAACACAGGGGAGACTTGGGGGTCACCATGGGAAGAGGCTCATGTTGGAAGTAAGGAGAGAGTACAATTCCTTACTTTTCCAGGGCTGAGATGCATGTCTATAATCCCAGCACTCCCGAAACTAACACAGAAGGGTCATGAATTCAATGCCTTAATGGGTTAATAGGAAGACCCTGTGTATTTCCAAAATAATACCGTTTGCTGCTGACTAAAATCCTCCTGAATACACCAGAAAAAATTGAGTTGATTTATTTTCGATGTAACAACCCTCTGGAAAATATATGTATATCATATAACCATATCTATAGCTCTCTCTATGTGGTGGTTTAAATAAAAAATGGGCCCTTTTGGCTCATATAAATATTTGGCCTCCAATTGGTGGAACTGTTTGGGCAGGATTAGGAGGTTTGGCCTTGCTGGCGGTGTCACTGGGGGTGGGCTTTAATGTTCTAAAAGCCTATGCCTTTCCCAGTTAGTTCCTTCTCAGTTAATTCTCAGCTAATGTTTCAGTGTTTGGCCTGCTCGCTTGCTGCCATGCTCCCTGACATGATGGTTGTGGATTAACCATCTGAAACCATGAGCCCTGATTAAACACTTCCTTCTATAGAGTTGCCCTGATCATGTCTCTTCACAGCAACAGAAAAGTAAGACATTATAAATATTAGCGATATGAGCAAGTAATATGGATATTATATTACATATGTAATATGTTAGCATATATGTAAAATGTACATATGGTATACATCACACAGTTTATGATGTGAACTAGATCCATATTCAACTCAACAATAATAAGAAAAATTAGGCATATATTTGGATAGTCATTGCCCAAGAGAAAATATGTGCATGGCCAATAAGCACTTAAAATATCATTTGTCATAAGGAGAATGCAAATTAAAACTAATCAGCTCTCTGTAGACTAAGATTCCCACAGCATATTCTGAAGAGGAGTAGAAACCTGGAGCTCTCAGACAATTCCATATGGAACGCTCACTTTGGAACCAGGTTGGCAATTCCTAATGAAGCTACATGTGGTGGGTTGGGTGAGAAAGTGCCCCATAAGCACTTAATCCCCATTGGTAGCACTGTTTGGGAAGGTTATGGGATGTCCTGTGCAGGAAGAAGTGCATCACTGGGGACAGGCTTTGGGAGTTTACAGCCTTGCCCCACTTCCTGTTTGCCTTCTCTGCTTTCTTCATGTGTTTGGCATTGAGAGCTCTTAGCTTCCTGCTCCAGCTTCCTGCTGCCACACCTCTCCCACCATTACAGACTCTCTCTCTGGAACTGTAAGCCAAAATAAACACTTCCATAAGTTACTTTTGGTTGTGGTGTTTTATTGCAGCAACAGAAAGTAATGAATGCGTATTAACCATCTGCCATTCGCACCCAGACATTACCACAGGAGGAGCAAAACCTGTGTCCTCATGGGTTTTACATGATGGTCTGGGGAGGAAACTATTCGCACACAAATGTGCTTCCCTGATTCCTTTCCTGTTATTCATAGAAACTGCTGACCTCTGCACACCCATGCTGCCCTTCTGTAAAATACAGCTGACAGGTACATCTAGGAAAGAAAAACTATACTAGTGAACTGAACAGCCTGGCAGTAGATGTAAGCTAGGTTTTCTACCCATATTCCTTTGTCTGCCTAGGAGAGATCTCTTCACAGGAAGAGGTTGTTTTCATTGGTGAGGTCTCCTTTCTCTCACAGAGTTAACCACAGCCATCTGTTAGCTGGCAGAACTGTTACCTGCCCAGTGAGTCAGCTTTTCTTACAGTATGTCTCCTTCTAACCTTCATAGCATGTTGGCTCTCTCTTGTTTTCTGACCCAAGCCCATAACAACTTTGTTTAGCTTCATGTAAGCTGGAAATGTCAACTGTTCCCCCCTCCCCGCGTGTATGTGTGTGGTTCTCATATAAATTTGTTGTTGTTTTCCTTTAGTTCAACCACTACCAGTTTAATTGGTAGAGTAAAATCACAAAGTTTCAGGAAGAACACAACACATAAAAGCCTTCTTACTCTCTCAACAGAAGTTTTATTTTTATTTAAAATGATCATGAATCACAAACAACTCAAGTGTCTTGACAGGGAATGGATAATAATTTATATAATATCCATATAATATACTATTTAATTAAATAAAAGAATATTACTATTCCTATTAATATTACTAATAATACTAATGATATATGAATTAATTTCAAAGAAACTGAAAAACAAATAGATTAAAATATAGCAGAACAAATCAGAAACTGAATGAAATGTAGCAATTTCTTCTGAGGTAAAACTGGCAGTCTTGGAGTGAAGGTCCTTAAAACAGGGATGTTTTAGGAGAATGTGAAAAAATAGGATGTTCTATGGGGAAGCGAAACATTCCAGCCTACAGGGAATCCTCCTCTTCTTCCTCTTCATCTTCTTCGGCCTCCTCCTCCTCCTCCTTTAGACAGGGTTTCTCTGTGTTGCCTTGGATGTCCTGGACTTGCTTTGTAGGCCAGGCTGGCCTTAAACTCAGAGAGATCCACCTGTCTCTGCCTCCCAGAGTGCTGAGATTACAGGCCTGTACCACCATGCCTGACTGCAGGGAAACTTCTTAAACTTGGGAAGTATATAACCCAAAAGCCTCAGGAAGTCCCTGAATCTGACAAGACTCTCTAGGTCCCTTCTGCAAACTTCTCTAAACTTATGTAAACAGTCAAGACTGCTGGGAAACATGTTCAGACAAGCCCAGCTGCCTGTAAAAGGTAGAGAGAAGAGCTATGCTTCCTAAAACAGACTTGGATAGACTTAAGCTGCCTGGAAAGGCTACTCTTCAACCTGCTGAGCTGCCTGAAGGTTGTGCAGTACACTTCAGGATTCCAGGTAACTGTCACTCATATTAGAGTGTAGTCTTCCTTGTGGAGTCATCTTTGAGTTATTTCTGCTCCTGTATTAAATCCTTTATTCCTTTAAGTAACCCCAAGAAAGCCAATGGTTGACCAAATTGAACTTTGATGACATTCTTACTTTGGTATATCATCATTTTTTTGAGGTGAGTAGACTAGACCTTTGTTTATTCATGTCCTCCCAGGAAAATATTCTCACACAACACTGGGGTTGGGCTGGAAAAGCAGTTCATTAAAGGGAGCCACCAGGAAACCTTTGGCATTGATGGAAATGTTCTATTGATGGTAAAAGTGGTTTCATCTCAAAACTAAGCATGTTGTGCAGTTTAGGCGCATGAAGTGCAATGAACTTCAATCATATTTGAAAACGTAGAAACAAGGAGAGTCTTGATTTTTTAAAAAAGCAGTACTGCTACAGTTCTCTCTTGGACATTCTGACAAACAACTGGCATCAATGGTACAGGAAAGGTATAGTTGCCTCAGGATGAACAACACATGCTCTGACAACGGGACTTTAATTCAGTCTGGTGAGAGAAGCTTCCCTGTGGGAGAAGGCTGAATGAATGATCGGCAACAGTACTTTTCCAGACTGGGGACCACAGGTTTTTGTGGATTTTGGCAGAGATGTGCTCATAAAGAACCTGTCAACAACCACATGCTCTTTCAATACTATTTATCCACTAAAAGGTGTATTTCTGATCTCCCCTGTTAACCAGAGACGGTGAAGCACAATGCTAAAAGGTACTAAAGAGGATCCATGTATGGAACATGGATCAACAACTGGTTTAGAAAGTTTAAAAATCTGTGAGGTTTTTTTTTTATGTTTGATTGAAAATAACTTTTAGACACAACTCACGGACAAACTACACATGCTCACAAATAAATACTACAAACATTATATTGTTGCTCATAAATAACATGACAAAGGATACAATTGTGCTTGTACCCTTTGTGGCTATCTGTTTGGTATATTCTTCTCAACACAAAAATACGGTGTCTCACTCAAAAACAATAGAAAGAGTTTATTCTGGAGTCACATGTGAGAAACTTCGGGTTGTAAACACAGATGTAGGTTACCCCAGACTTCATGTTTCCAGGTAGTAACAGTCTAATGAAGCTTTTAACATAAACCAAGGTCAGCAATCAAGATCCTCTTCTAACATTAACTAGGTAGGTTACAGCAAAGTGGAGTGTGAGAGGTACTGTCATAGACCTCGCATGGTCTTGGACAGCACCCTCAGCCCCATTTTTGCTTGAAACCTACTACTCCGTACATTCCGAAGGGCTGACCAAATGCTCACAAAGACGTTGGATAAAGTACAGAGTAAGGTAATAAATGGCTGATGTCCCAAGACAATTTGCTTTTGGGCGTGGAACATTCTAGACTCTCGAGCCACTGAAGTTCTGACCAGCTAACCAGCCCTGCAGAAAGCCCAGTGGAAGAGACGCTTCTGTTTAGAGAGCTTTACGATGACTCCGAGGAATGTTTAGAGTTGTTCTTAGGCTAAGCCAGTGATTTGAATTTTATCTGCACACTGGAATCATGTGGAGCATTTCAGAACACTCAGGTGCCCTCATTCCATTCTTAGAGATTGTGATGAAGTATGTGTGGCACAGTGGGTACTGTGATTTAATTATGTCCTTCAAATGACCCTAGGCCAGGGAAAACAAATTTAGGTCAGAACATATTTCAGAAATACATATCCCTTGACTCTGCTTCAAGATTATTTATTTATTCATAGACAGGGTCCACATAGCCCAGGCTTTCTTTGAACTGGCTCTATAGAGTAGGGTGGCCTTGAACTCCCAATCACGCTTCCTCTGTTTCCTGAATGAAGGGATTATAAGCTTATGCTACCAAGCCTGGCCATCATGGGACTCTGAAATTAGAAACTCAGAAGCTGTGGCCCTTCAGTCTGTTCTAAAATTCCTTCCTGGAGATGCAGATTCATGCTCAAGCATGAGGCTATTGTTGGTATTGGTGGTTTTATGGAGTACTGCTGGATGTGGAGTATTGCTTGATCCACTGCAGCTTCACTGTGTGTTATGTGTTTGCCTTAGCTTTCCAGAAACTACATTGTGATCACCAACCAGTCTTCCCTCCATAGTTTCTACACACAGTGTTATCAGAACTCCTGTTGTTAAAACTTGACACTCAACCTGAGTGCCCACCCACGGTAAGAAAACCCAGAATATGCACGTGGAAACGGAAGTACAGCCCAGGTAATGGTTATACTTGCGCAAGGTGACAGAGGGAAGATGAGAGCACTCACTTGCATAAGAGTTCAGATTCCCAAAGGTTACAAAAGCAAAACTCCTTTCTCTATTCCTCAAAAGCAGCTTCTCAGCATGCTATTGACCTGGTTTCTCTAACACTGACTCATCTTTCAATGCCTTCCTGAGAAGAGACAGGTGAGATTGTGGGAATAGTCTGTGCATGTGTTGATCTAAGAAGAACACAACTGTCCCACGTGCAAACAACCATTTTGCTTATTTTTCTATTTCAGCCTGGCTAGCAGGACCATTTGGAAAGGAGAGCAGTTGTTACTGACTTAAGTCCATTTTATTTCTCTCTCAGGTTTTTCATTAAAAGTTTTTTTTTTCTCCTGCATCCTTGTTTTCCTTAGTAACACTGGATTCCACAAACTGCAGGATTTACAAACATCTTTATGACAAAGGAGCAAACGTGCCTCTGAACAACAATGCATCTCAGAGGAATGATATCCTCCCACAGGAGGACAACTACCCACAGTTGTGAAGCTGTGTTCTGAAGCCAGAGTCCTCATCTCATAGAATCCACTTGCTCCCTTTATGCGGTGACAGTGATTTTGACATGCCCAGAATCCTTTGTAGGGCCATGTTGGAGATAATGAGACACAAATCACTAGCTGGTCAAACCCTCTGGTCTGTCAGCTATTCATATCCCAATTTCCTCCTTTTCTTTAAAATACAAACCTACAAAGTTCTTGTTAGCGTTATGAAGATGGTGTTGAGATTTCTGAAGCTCTGCATTTGTTGTTCTCTGAATGACCGTGCTGATTAAGTCTCTTCCCTTCCTTTCAACACTACTTGCCACTTGGCTGCCATTATTGGTTTAAGTGGCTGAGCTGACACTCTCAAAGCCAAAGGTTTTGTCCTAACATTTTGGCACTGTCTCTTTGCAATCTACATCAAAGTCTCTATAACATCAGAAATATTTTTTTTCTTAAACACCTAACTATAAAAGTAATATAACTACCACATGAATAACTGAAAACAGCATTCTTCTGTTGGAAGACGCCCAGTGTGATACTTCAAAGGCAATTCCGTACAATTTCACTGACCTCCAGATTGTTAAAAAGACGTTTAGAAAAACATTAAGGATGGATTATGAGTTACATATTCTCTCTGTTACAAAATACAAGGAATGTGTCATAAATTGCCTTGAGCAGACAACAAGGCTTACTGCTATTTATTACTAAATAGAATAAGTGAGTTTTGCTTCAAAAGAGACAAATGGTGGTTCGAATAACTGAGTAGGACCTTGCTTCTTTCCTCTTTCCTCGGTTCTATATGTGTAGTGTTGTGTCCATTTATTTCCCAGCAGTCACTTGCCCCATGTGTCCAAGATGAATGTCAGAAGCGCCTGTAGATATCTATGTAAAATAGAATGATGAAGGCAGCACTACACTTATTTACATTGGTTTTGTAAGTTTAATATACCTAGAATTCTATAATCATAAAATACTCCCACCCCAAATAGTGTCCTGGAACAGTCATCCGTCTGTTCATGAATTTGTAATTTGGCCAGATTGCCTTTGGGTTATTCTTTGATACAGTCACCAAGATTGGGTTTATACAATTTATTGTTATATTTAAATCCATTCCAACTGAATAAAACTGAAATTTTAAAAATGTAGCCACAATTTCCACTACTCTACTCAACAGCTTGTGTCAATGGCTGTCATATTGGATAAAGGAGACACTGAACATTTCTGCCTTTGCAGAAAATGTTGTTGGGAATCTCTGATAGAGAGTTGGCTGTGGCTGGGTGTTACAAAAATGGCTTCACTCATGCTATGAAATCCTCAGCTGTGACGGCAGACATAGTTGGGCTTGCATTATCATTCCTCCTGGACGTCTTCAAAGGCTGGTAGAAGTATTCCAAGAGTGCGTTAAAAGTCACTACACCTCTTTTACTGTGGTGTGTTTACAAAGTAAACAAAAAGCCCGTTAGTGGAGCGTGGTATGTCATCTGCTCATGGTAGTAGTTGTAAAAAAAATAAAAAGAGGTCAGATTTAATATATTATGGTGGAGGACTGCAAGAAAATCCAAGGTTTACGTTACCTATAATAAGGAAATTGACAGCAAAGATATTGATGGGAAGTACTTAAAACTCAAAGTTAGTGCTACTTATATTATAGAATTTTTATATCACATAGAATACTAAATTAGACATACTAAATATACTTTATAGGAATTGATAAACAAGGAGGCAAACTAAGAAAGAGTAAGATAAAAGGAAATTTATTTTAAACTTTAAAAATAATCTAAATTGTAGTTTATTCTGGTAACATGCTCTTAAGTCATAGTGCAGAGAGTTCCCACACACCATCACAACAAGTCAACATCTGAGTGGATAAACATGCTTCAGTTGGGTTTCAGCTCTGACAAATGCTCACCAGGCTACAGGAGCTGAAGATTCGTGGCTCATGATCACCGCCTCTTGAAGGGAGGTTTCCAAACGCATGGAACTAAGGTACTGTGCAGTCACATCTCTGAGTGGTAGTCACTAATTAATAACTATGAAGTGAAAACATGAATTATTCCTGCGTTTCTTTCAGTGTTCACAACGTTGCGTTGGAGGCAGCCTTTGTCATGAGTATGTATCTAGCTCCTCGGTGTATAAAAATATCTCTCAGGAACTGGAGAGACGGCTCAGCAGTTGAGAGAACTTAACTGCTCTTGCAGAAGTTTGATTTCCTTCATCCACACCAGGAAGCTCACTATCACCAATAACTCCAGTTTCAGGGCATCTGCCTTCCTCTCCTGGCTTCTGTGGGTACCTGCACACAGGTACTGTATGGTACACATACAGGAAAGCCTGCACATATACTCATAATTAAAACTGAGTTTGAAAATTAAAATAAATAAATAAATAGATAAAATGTCTTTTATTTTCAACCTCAGGACACTCCTCCCCCGCCCCAGGAACTGCTGGCCCTGTCAGTCATAAAAGATAGATTTTATCTGATGATGTAACTTAAAGCATTATGTAAAGCAACCATTTCAGTTATGTACGGAAACTACTGTTTTTCTCTTCTATGGTTTAAGAACTGTGCTTAGGACACCTACTTCTTAGGGAGAATTTCTTTAAAGTAACTTTCATTTTTTTATTCTAGTATTCTATTTACTGAAAAATGAAATAAGATACACAGACTCCAATACAATAAAGCTTAGACTATTATCTGTGGCCGATCCGTTGTCTACTCTTGAACATGGTCCCCGTGGACTTGATGGTACCTGAACTCTGTGGTTGTTGGCTAATATGTTCTGTATGGCTCTAGGTTCAAGTTATCTATGTGATTCAACTTGTTATTTGCCGTGAGACATCAAAATTATCGAATATTGATGAGACATTTATTTCTTCCTTCAGTTTTATTCATTTTTGCTTTGTGTATTTTTTTATAACTTCTTAATTGATTTATGTATAGATATCATGTTCTATTGTTACATGTATGTAAGTAACCTAGACATGACTTATGACATCTTAGTTCTATATAAATTATGTATAAATGTTTCTTCTTTGTCTCTTGTAGCAATTTTCTCAACTTCAGTATTATTTTCTCCACTCAAATATTAACAAAACTACTCAGCTCTTCTGGGTACTCTTTGTATAAATTATTTTTTCTCCTTTTAACCTATTTACCTCATTGGATACAGAGTCTCTTGTAGATGGTTTATAATTAAATCTTGCTTTACTAAATGCATTGCTCAAACCCTGCCTTTAATTGGAGAGTTTATTCTATTTACATTTAATGTAATTACAGAGATGCAAGTGCTTAACTCTACCAATTTCCCTTTTATGTTTGATGATGGCATCTTTTTGGTTTTTTGGGACCTCCATGATTTCATTCTTTTGTGTTAGATATATTAAATAAACTTTTATTCCAGTTTCTTCTATTATTGTCATTTTCTTAATGCTATGCTTGTATATCCTAATTAACATCTTATAGTATAATAAGTTCAAATTATTATCAATGCAATATCAAGTATTATAAAAATTGTGCTCCTATGTAATTTCATATCCCCTTCCTGTTTTTATTGTCACAAAATACCACTTTATATAATGTGTTCACTGACATAATCTCAGAATTATTGTTTTATCAAATCTTTTAATTGCAGGCAAAATATTTTAAGCATAAAACACTTTAATACTGTTTTTTTCTGTTTTATTATTGTTTTAAAATACACATTACAGTTCCTTATGATTATTCTAAGTAAATAGCTCAATGGTATTAAATACATTTATTTTGTGCAATCTTCCTCCATCCATCCTGTAACTTCTTTGACTTTTGAAAAGTGAAATCAAATTAAGCAGTACCTTGCCCCAGAAATTCAGTGTTCCCTAGTAACCATTAATCTGTTTGTTTGGTTTTTTATTTGTTTGTTTGTTTGTTTCTCTCCCAAATAAGTGAAACCAGATCAAAGTTAGCTTTTTTATGATTGGTTTATTTCACTTAGCAAAATATTTTCAACATTTCATCTGTATGGGTAGGGCTTGCAAGATGGCTTAGCAAGTAAAGATGTTTGTCATCCAACCTGATCATCTGAGTTTTATCACTGGGGCTACAACAGTGGAAGGAAGGAACTGACTCGTGTCCTCTGACCTCCACATGGCACACTTGCACATGTACACACACTCTCACCCACACGCACATGTAGAAAGTTCAGCTCCACATGGAGTAATGCTTTACTACACTCATTTGATGATTGACCCTTGTATAGCTCCCACATTTCAGCTTTGGACAATGCCCCTGCGAGCAGAGATGTACACAAATGCACACAGATCTCTTTGAGTTCCTGATTTCAGTATTTTAAGACAGAAGTAGAATTGCAGGAACACATGAAAGGTTTGTTTTAAAAATTATTTATTGCTTTACGGCATATCAGTGTGGGCTGTGTGTACGTGTGTGCATTTTCATGTGTATGGGTGTGGGTTCATACCTGTGCTTCCACGCAGAGGATAACTGGAGTATTGTAAGAGCTTTCCAACATTTTGTTTGAGACAGGTCTCTCACTGTCTTCAAAAATTTCACCAGGAAGGAGGTTCCAGGGCTATGCCTGCCTCTCTCTCCCATTTCAGTATTGCTCAGGGTATGGACACACACCACCACACTTAGCTCTTAATGTGGGCTCTGGAGCTATGAGCTTAGACATTCATGGTTGGAAGCAAGATGACTGAGCTATCTACTCAACCTAGTTATGTCCTTTTCTTCCTCATTTGTTCCTCATTTTTTAAAAACTACATATTGTTTCCACAGCAACAAAGATTACTGCCAAATCCAATCTCAGGACATGCTTGCCCAGTGTGTTCTTCTGAGAATTTATAGCTTAAAATTTTATGTTTGGATCTTTCATACATTTACAGTTAATTTTGTGCATGGTATTACATCTTCCTTAAGTCTTTGCATGTAAATATCTAGTAATTTCAGCGTTGCTTGTAGAAAAGACTGCATTTACCACTGAACGGAATTGACAAGCTCATCAGAAATTGACAGACCATGTTTGGGAGGATTTGTTTCCCCGGTATTGATTCTATTCCATTAGGTGTCTTTACGTTGGTGCCACAGCTTTGATTATCAAAGCTTTTTGGTAAGCTTGGAAATTAGAAAGTACAAGATCCCATTGTTTTTGTTTGTTTGTTTGTTTGTTTGTTTTTAAGACCTGACATGCAACTGACTTTTATGTTTTACTTCATATTGCTCTGTTAAATTTATTTGGTCTATTTTTTTTCTGGTGGAACCTTCAGGATTTTCTACAGGATAAATCATCTTTGAGTACAGATGTCTTTCTCTTTTTTTTTTCTTTCTATTTGAATGCATCTTCTTTTCTTGCTTGATTGCTTTGACCACAACACTCAGTAGTGTGTTGGATACTGTATTTTTGCCCTTCTTTGGGTCTTTTAAATTTTATTTTATTTTTCTCATTTATTTGTGTTGGGGGGGGGTAGGGAGTACAGCTCCCTTTCTCCACAGTATAAGTCCCAGGGATTTTTCAATCCATGGAAGGTGATGCTCAGTGGATTTTGTACTCATGGTTGTTCTGCTGAGGAATTGTCTAATCTACATATTTTGGTTGGAAAGATTTACATCAGATTATTTATTGATAAGAAAAAACTTTATGTTTATTTTCTGTTTGCTTTATTGACTCTTTGTTCTTTATTTTCTGTGCTGCTGTTTTCTTTTATGTTCAGTCAACTGTTTTCTTTCTATGATATATTGAAAATCCCTTCTAGTTTCTTTGGTGCATGTTTTACAGTTATTTTCCTTATTTACCATGAGGATTACACTTAGTATCTTAAAATTATGATTTTATAACTGCTTAATTCACATACAACCTCCCCCACACAAACTTTCATCTTTACTTTTCAGCACCACCCCTTCCATTTGCTGGTACAGTAAAATCACATAATCTTCATACATGGTGGAAATACACCAACTAATAGTTCATTTTGAGTTCATTAATTTCTTAAATGATGTAAAAAATAAAGATGTTACAAAACAAGGTTACCACGTTACCTTCCTAGCTTTTACTCTTGCCTGAGTCTGTTTGTTCTGAGTCTCCCCACAGCTTCTTTTAGCTACCTTTTTCTCTGTCTAGCTGTCTCAACTCTTCTGTTTTAATAGTTGCTGTTTCTCTATCCTGCCTGCCTAAATTATTCCTTATATTCTTCTAGTGAACTTTGAAGATTAGTTGTTTTACTTTTTCAAGTCCAAAATTTTAATTTTCGTTTCTTGTCATATTTTTATCTTTTTATCCATTTTTCCACGTTGATTAACTTACTCTGTACCCACTCTAGCCCTACGAGCATCATTAGCAGTTGTTTTAAGGTCTGTTTTGTGGATTTACCCCAAGGCTCTTCTCTAGAGTACTTGCTGTCGATTTTTTTTTCCTTCCAGTGGATAGTCTCTGTGGTTTGTTTTTCTACAGCTTAAAAAAAAAAGCTGGATATTTAAATATAACATTTTTGAATAAAGGTGTCCTCTTTTGTGACTCTGGCTGATTTTTTTGTCCTGTTTTGTTGCTTTGCTTTTCTAATGCCTGGGATTGAACGTAGAGCTTTGCACCTTCCAGGCAAGTATGCCATCTGTGAGCTATCTCCCTAGCTTTTGTAGGTGAAGCCAGATGTATAATTAAAGGCTTTCTTTTCCTTCTTTTTATAACTCTCAGCTTCATCTTACTGCATTTTTGATACATAGTTCTGTTTTTCCAGCCTAGCTGGGCCTCAGAGTCACAATCTTTCTACTTCCTGAGGCTGGAATTATACATGCTATCATGCCCACACTCTCTACAGTCTCCTCTCTCTCTTTCTCTCGTTGTCTCTCTGTTTCCCCTTCCACCCTCTCTTTTTCTTCCTTCCTTCTTTGCAAAATAATCTATATTTAGAATTTTATAAAGTAGCACTTTCAACCACCATATTTTCTCGTCTCCAGGTTGTGCTGGGTTTTGCTGATGCAGTATTGGCATAGTTTGTTTTGTGCCCTTTTGAACCTGTTTGAAAAGGTGTATTGTCCATTGTGTCTGATATCTTTGTATGTAAGATTAGAGGCCAACTACAGTTTTATAGATTTCTTTAAATTCCTAGCGCCTAAATACATAAATAAACCCCTTTCAGTCTTTACTGACTCTCCATGTATGGTGAAGCATGGCCTCTAACTTCACCAGGAAACTCTTCACCTTTATGTCAACACTGCATACCCTGAAAGGCAGCTAGAGATGGATGCTTCCAGTAAAACCAGGACTTCTTTCATGGTGAATTCAAGTTGGGCATTTGTTTAATTTTCTAGGTTCCTAAGAACTTGTGGGAAAATTTAAAGATGCATAGTCTTTTATTTATGGATTCTGTTCTTTAATTATGTTTATGCATTGTATCTGTGTGAGGGGCTGGGATGCATAAGTACAGGTGGCAAGGAGGCCAGAAGAACTGGAACTACAGGTGTCTGTAGCCACCATGCAGGTGCTGGGAACCAAACCCAGCTCCTTTGGGGGAGCAGCCTGGGCTCCTAACCACTCAGCATCTTCAGCCCCAAGTTTCTCACTCTTTAAAGTGTTACATTTCTCCACATTGTCTCCCAGGCTTTTTAGCTAGTCTGTGGTCAGGACTAACACTCCTTGCTCCTAGCAGACAAGACAAGTACTTTTGACTTTAAATATTTTGGGCAAGAACTTGGCTACCTCAGTCAGTAGAATATGAGACCAAAATGCTCTGGGAAAATTCTCCTATCCCCTTCTGTACTTTGAGAGTTCTGGGTAAGATAAAATGAAGACATCCTCTCTGTGATGGTTCTTTGATGAACACTAGGTAAATCTTACCAAACAACCAGAAGTGTGTAGTCAGGATAAGTTCTATTCTTTTTCACAATACTCACATACCATCTGCCTAAACTTAAATAATATATATAAAGTTAACACGCTGTTAAGTGCAATGTGTTTTGCCCACCTCTTACAAGTAATGTGATTCCATTTAGACTTAGAAGGACAATTTTTGGGTTCTGACTCGTTAGAGTTGTTTGTGGATTGTGGTGGGATGGAAGAGTTGGTTGTGCCAGAGCCCCTCGTTTGCTCCATTTTTCTTGGTCTTCACCATGGGTGGTCTTATGTACATGTTTATAGTTGCTCAACAGGCACACTTAAGTCACACCCAGTCTTCCCTTGGTCATCCCTGGGCCCTGCATTGGTGGCACACTGAGACTTGAGTAGCTCCTGAGAGGAAGCCTGTCAGGCGGGGAGAGGGAATTAGCAGATCTTTGTACCAAGGCTAGTCTGGATTGGGGCTCGGAGTATGGCTCACAGTCACATCTACAGGAAGTAGGGTTCTTCACAATGAGGGCACCAAAGTAAGAACTCCCCTGTACTCTGTCTGAGCATGTACTGTCAATGAGAAAAACCTTAGCTGGCTTAGGGTTTATTACCTGGGAAGCAAATATCGATAACATGTAAATTAAAAAGCAAATATGCACATTGTCCAGAGACGATAAACTTATAGGGGGACAAGGAGAGTAGGAGGAATCCAGTGTGTATCTGGGACCAGCAATTTGCCATGTCACTGTAGTGTCATGGGATATGCTTGAGAGAGCTGGAGACCTTTGCTCAAGATCTGAAGGATGTGTGGGAGTCAGAAAAGTGGACACAGGGGCCAAAGGAACATTTTTGGAAGAAGTGGTTGACTGATCAAAGATGTTCAAGGATGAAGCATGCCTGGGGTTCCCAGGGTACAGAAAGGAGGCCATGGCTTGAGCTCTTAGGAGAGAGGGACACAACAAAAGTTAAAATCAGAGAGACAGACATTTGGTGAGAAGTTAGCAATAGAGCCTTTCAGGCTATTTTAAAGGCTAGGGCTTTTGCTCTGAGATTAGAAAAACCTGCAGAGTTTAGAGCAAAATGACATCAACATCCCAGAGGCATCCCAGAGGCCATGGCTTTGGAAAAAGAATGGCAGGGGCAGTGGTTCCTGGAAACCAGGAGGCTGCTTAGAGGGCATTTGTGGTAACCTAGGGTAGCGATGACAGCAGGAGCTTGGACCAGGGAAGCAGGAAAAGAATGTTAAGTGACTGGACTTGGGATGTAGTTTGAAGACAGGTCTAATGGGTCTTAATTAATTAGAACACACACACGCATAGTTGGACACTCACTGCTGGACTTTGGTAAGGGTGTGGGATAGAGTTATAAGGCTGGGAACCATTAGCATCAGATGACATTTAAAGCGTTGAGAATGTCTGAGACCAATACCAGGGATGAAAGGAGCACTCATTGGGGACCCTGGGCCACTGCAGCGTTAGGGTCTGGTGGTCTCCAGGGGCTCTTGGGCTGGAGAATGAGAACAACAGAGCAAGGTTATGAAAGGAAAGCGTCAGAGGTAAGAAGTGTCAGAAGTCACTGGGAGAGAGTAATGTGGATGAGAGGGTTACTGAGTGAATCAGTACTGTTGATGGGCGAAATCAGCCTGGAGATGGAAACAGATGGTTGGATTTAGCTATATGGAGGCTTTCACTGAAGTGGTGGGATAAACAGCTGCCTCTCATGGGCATGGGAGAATGTTGGAAGACAGAAACTGCCTAAGGCAGAGGCAACCGCTTGAAAAAGGTTTGCTGTGAAGAGGGACAGAGTCTTCGGGTGCTGTGGGGAAGGGGCGGTGTTCAACATACAGGCTGGGGAACTGATTTGGGAGAAGCACCCATCACTCCTTTCTGGTAGGAGGCAAACCACAGAAGCTGCTTCATGCTGCAGGCAGGGCAGCCCTGGGTGACTGTTGGAGTTTCCTTTGATGTATTTGAAGGAGGAAACAAAGTCAGTGGAGCTGGGGGAGAAAGGATGGGAGGAGGCATGCTTAACTGGACACAGTGCAGAGGAAGTTTCAACAGAAGAGAAGGTGTGTCGTCATTACCTGTAAGACAGGACAGGGAACAGTTGCTCACATTGTTAATGGCTTTCTGGGATAGAGCCATCATGCATTTTAGTGAGGCCCTGTTGGTTCATAGAAGTCACTGATGTAGTTTTCAGTGACTAAATATAGAGGCTTATATGATTACATAAATATAGAGGTTTATATGATTACATAAATGACCAAACAAAACAGTCTGAATGCCTTTTTTTAAAATGAAGTAAATAAAGATTGAAGAAATAAAAACAACAATTTTCATGGCAGATGTTTTATTTTATTTTTTTAAATCTTCAGTTCGATTATTTTGAAGGCACACTGCTACTTTGCCTACTATGCAAGCAACAATCTGTAAGATCCTCTATTCAGGTCATAGTGGGCACAAGGGATAAGTTAATATTTAACAAATGAAATTAAGTTTTAAACAGGTAACTTTAAAGTCAGACATTTTGTGTTTGGGATTAGTAAGGTTTAAGGTGTGAACATGACCATGGCTGGAAGAAACAAAGACAGTGGATTAATCAATATCAAAAGGAAATTTTAAGAACTGAACTTAAGAAATTTCAGACCATGTGCAATGACCTGGATTCCCAGCAATAGGGAGACAGAGGCAGGAGGACCACTGTGAGTTTGGGGAGAGTTTGATCTACATGATGAGTTCTAGGTCAGCCAGGGATAGTAAGAAGAAAAATCCCCATAGGAATACAGAAAAGACATTGTTAGAAAAGAGTGGTAGGAAACTAAAAAAGGGTAAGAATCAAGAAAAATGAGAGGTATTATATACATGCATGAAATTATTAAAGAAAAAGTCTAAGCAATGATAGAAAATCTTAGGGTTTTTGATCAAAAAATTATAGCACATGGCCAGAGCTCACCAGTTTTCTCAAAAATACCATCATGACTAGACATGTGGGCTGTACACATATTTAAGTTTTAAATCTTAGCTGGGCAGACATCCTTAGCTTTCAAATTCATTCATTAGCTTTCCCTAGCTGTCATTCTTTAGAAAACACCTTGAAAGTATAATTTTGACTACAACAAGCAATTGAGACAAAGTGTGAACTTATGTTTGATTCAAAATGTATATTAAAATTAATCATTCTTTCATTACTTTGCATATGGAATTTCACATGATGAATATTCCAAGGAGAAAATATGATAGGGAGAGAACAGGGACTAAAGAACTACAAAAGAATGATTCTTATCTGGTTCTTCTATGTTCTATGCCCTTCAAACTCTAAGCCAGTGGTTCTCAACCAGTGTGTTGCAGTCCCTTGGTCAAATGACCTTTTCATCACAGGGGTCTCATATCAAATATCCTGCATATAAGATATTTACACTACAATTCACAAGAGTAACATAATTACAGTTATGAAGTAGCAATAAAAATAATTTTATGGTTGGGGGTCCCCACAATATGAGGAACTGGGTTAAAACGTCACAGTGTTAGGAAAGCTGAGAACCACTGCTCTAAGCTGTCTTCCACAAGAAAGATGCCTTGTTTATGTGATAGAATCAGAATCTAAAAACATACAAATACTTAATCAATAATGCATACACTCATGGCACTGGTCAGACGATACTGTTTCCTAATGGGTACCACTTTTCTTCATTGAGGGGAACACTACACAGTTGAATGTTAATTGCTCCCACAAATACAGTTTTGCTCTTCACAATAAGCATTAAGATATGGCCTTGGAGCTCTGAGACTTGGTCATACACCACCTGAAAACAGAGACAGAAGGAACATATAAGTCACATATGCTTGAATGCATCTTTTCGATACTCATCTTAATTTCAAAAAATGATGCTAGCATCTTATACCATCAAGGGGATAGGTTCACATCAAAATATCTCATTTCCAGTGTTAACCCAGAAGAGCCAAGGCTCAACGAGTATAATGGAGTTAAATGACTATTTCTTCAGAATCTTAGCAGCTACTGACTCCATTAAAATTTCCCACTTCAAATTCAGTGATTCTGCCAGCTATTTGCTAGGAATGCAATCAAGCACTCTACCTCTAACTACCCTTGAATGTACTGACTTGAATGTCACAGGCACTTGGATATCACATCCCTGTGGTTCAGGTCTGTGAGGAAAGACAGACCAGTGCTGCTTAAAGGGAGAAGGTAATTTTTCTTTGCACAAACGATGGAATCATTTTGTGATTACTTCTTTTACTTAACACTGCCTGACTTTTAATTATAAAAAACAGGTTTATTCAATTAATACCTATCATACAAACAGAACAAAAAAGGAAGGAAAAAAATCTACTTTTCTGTCATAGGGCTATAATCATAGCATTTTGATGTTCTTTTGGTCTTTTATATGCAATGACTTGCTTTTCTTTTTAAATATCTGACTTGTTATGTATACATATATATATGTATACATATATATACATACACACATGTATGTATGTATATACATACATATGTATGAGTTGTTCATGCGAGTTAATTTTTTTTTCCAGTGTGGTCTGTTCAACTTTGCCTTCCAATGTTCGGGATGTTACTGTCATGACAATGACGGGCCTGTTGAGGTCAAGAGACACTGGAAGTGGGGGATGCATGAAGATGGTTAGTTATGAGATGTGAAAGGAAAAGAGGCATGAATGGAAAGCTGATGTGGTTGCCAGGGAGACGAGTGAATGTGGAAGAAGGAATTTCACACAGTGCTACATGTTTTCTCTTTACAGCCACATTACAAGGGAGAAAGAAGGTGTATGGAAAACAAAAGGCAGGTTGAGAGGAAGGTCCTCGGGCAGCTGGGTGACCCCCTCTGGGAGTGTGGATGGGGTTTCTGTGCAGTTGCACAGTGTGGACATCCATTTGTCATCATCTCCTGATACCATCCATGAGAACTGGGCTTGAAGACTGAAGGAAATCCCCTTGCTGAGCATGTGTGCACCCTTGATTCCTTCCTCAGCACTAAAGAAATAGAAGTTAATTGATAACATTTGGCTCAAGATCAACCTGTTCTCTGTCGTAGACAAAAATTTACCTAAGAAGTGAAAAACTAACTCAATCGAGAGACATGGAATTCATTGTTCTCTACTCTGCCCCATCTAGCTACTTCCTCCTCAGGAGTCTTCAGTTCCTCAAAGAAAATTGCCTTCAGTTTTCTAGTTTTCCTGTGTGAAGTAGCCCAAGCCAGGCGTGTGGTTCAGGGATAATAAAGGATTTTAGAGAATGCTTCAAACCCCGCCCCCTCCAATTCACTTCCTGTAACTGGTGTCCTCTCACTGTTGCTGCCCAGAATCCATCCAGAACTTCAGGGTAAGTTCCCACTTGTTCCCTCCAGAGTGGCCGCCTGCCAGCTTTCTGACTTCTCCTCCCTCCCTTCCTCGCCTGTTCTATGGAGACAACAGACGAAGGGCTCTTCGAGACGGTGATACTGGGAAGGAAGAAAGTGACTCAGTTCCAGTAAGTGGGCCATGGAAAAAGGTCTGGCTCAAGGGCTCTGTGAATTGTATAAATCAATTCAAAAATGAAAACATTTTGAAAAGAAATATAGTGATGATTTATGTGAACACAAATCTGTCTTCAACTGTGTGCCTTTGCATGGTGTTATACTATATCATACCATACCATACTATACTATACTAATAAAACTAGCATGTCGCACTGTGGAAAATAGTTAATGGAAGGATATTGCAAACTTTATACCAAATATTCAGCACTCATAAATCAGCTTAAAATATCCATCAAATACACTAATAGGAAGATTTTTTTTTTTTTTATCACTTGGCTGAGGAATAGTCTTCCAGACAAAAGTGATTTCCCATACACCCAGAAAGAAGGAAGTCTCAGGAACTGACTTTGAAATTTGTTATTTTCCTATGTCAAATGTAAGCATCGGGACTTACAAAGCTTATGTTACCTGATAGATTTTTAACCTGCTCTTCAATAATGCAAATTATTTTCTTAAAGTGATCATTGATTGTATATAGCTCTTACTTGTTCTGTGCATCTATAATGCTGTTTTTTTTTAAACTCTTTTTCCATGAAATAAATAGTTGGTGGGTCATGCTGGAGAAGAACACAGATAAATGCATTCTTTGTGATGTTTTTATCAAGTGACTTAGTATATCTTCATATAAATAAAATAAAGAATAAATATTTCTTTTAATTAAGTTTTATAGTATATATATACACACACACACACACATTTTTATGGATAAGCATGAATCTTTAGTCACTCTGACAAATATAGAATTTGTGGGCTTAGAATTGGTACCTCAAATAGAAAGCTTTGAGTGTAATGAGGATCTATTCACTCATATACAGGCATTCGCTGGGAATTATTTGACACAAGGGCATAATAAATAATGAGAAAGTACATTTTCATGATTGTGGAGGGAGAGTAATAAAAAGGAGATCACTGTGTATGTGCTGGTGGGAAGAATATCAGGGGGCAGGGATGAAAGCCAGCTCAGCACACCTGAGAACAGAGAGCTGGGATGGGAGATGGTGTCCTATGGTGGGGTGCGCTTGGGCTTTGGGATCAGTCAGTTCTGAGATTGAACAACTTGTGTGCCCTCTGGGCCTTGATATCATGTGTGTGTGTATGTGTCCTGAAACGTTGTTATTTGGCGACCTCTGTCCTCCCGTGAAGGTGGCTGCAATGTTGTGGGTGACAGAATGTTAGGGAAGCAGTGTCTTACAACATCATGCCAACACCAATCCTCTGAAACTTGTAGTACATGACTGAGTAAGTTTTATCATCTTGTGAACATCAGAAGAGTTGTGGCTTGGGAGATAGCTCAGTGGTAAAGGACAAGGACCTAAAGTTGATTTCCAGAACCCATGTGTTAAAAAGCTAGGTGCAGTAGTGCATGTCTTTAATGCCAAAACTTGGAACTGCAGAGGCAGAGAGGCAGGAGGCAGAGGCAGAGACAGAGGCAGAGGAGGCAGAGGCAGAGACAGAGGCAGAGGAGGCAGAGGCAGAGGAGGCAGAGGCAGAGACAGAGGCAGAGGAGGCAGAGGCAGAGGCAGAGGCAGAGGCAGAGGCAGAGGCAGAGGCAGAGGCAGAGGCAGAGGCAGAGGCAGAGGCAGAGGCAGAGGCAGAGGCAGAGTCAGAGGCAGAGGCAGAGGCAGAGGCAGAGGCAGAGGCAGAGGCAAATATCTCTAAGTCTAAGGCTAGCTTATAGTACATCCTGTGAGACCCTGTCTTCCACACACACACCAAAATTAGTGAACATACAGCACCTGAAGACATACCTGATGTTGACTTCTCATTTCCATACACAGACATACAGATGTGTATGCACATAAGCACACACAGAGAGACAGAGACACAGGGAGAGAGAGAGAGAGAGAGAGAGAGAGAGAGAGAGAGAGAGAGAGAGAGTTGATGAGCAAATAATGTCTCGGCTTGCTGACTAGACCTGGAGCACTGTCCTTGTAGCTTCGTCACCTATTAGGTACTCTTCAAGAGTGCTTTAGGCGGGTGAAGCAGGTAACATTAACATGCATGTTCTGTTCTTTCTAGTGCTTCCTTTAGAATTTTCCTGCATAATATCCAAGAAAAGGTCAGGGTGGGAACACATCGACTATAACAATGTAATTCTGTTGCAAGGCAGAAATCCTTCCTTCATTATGAGTCCTTTAACAAAGGTAGATAGTTTCTAACCAGACATTAGAGATAACTGAGCACAAAGAACAATGGTGTGAGGACTAAGATCACAGCTGTTTCTCAAAGCTGCAGAGCTCTACCCTGAGCAGCCTGCTCCTGACCCAGGTGCACCGTGGGATTTCTGTACAACAGAGGAATTCAGAGACATTGCTCGAAAAACCTGCTAAGATGCTCACTAGGAAGTGTCAAATAGACAAACTGGGCTCTAGACCAAAGCTTGGCTAATTGAAGGATGGGGCCTCTGCCCCTGGACAGAGTCCTTGAACTAGCCCTCCCTCAGAGGGACCTGTGAATAAAAAAGGGAAGAACTACTTTAGTGAAAATTTCGGCAAGACACTGATATGCAGCAACTTGTCCCCTTTCTATGTCTCTGAGAGATGTACACAAAGACAGGAACAAGGTCTCTCTCTCTCTCTCTCTCACCTCACAGCATGCTGCAAGGCCTTGGCAGTTTGAGGAATCTCAGCTGTAGTGAGCGGCTGATGCCAATGAGCATGCCTCAGATGTGGTTGAAGAGCAGCACTATTAAAACCCAATGATGCCATGTGATAAGCCTCTGAGCTCTGTAATAAGCACCAGGTCTCCTAGTAAGGATATCTATTAGGGTGCCCCTGAAGACTCACAGAAGTGAGACAGGGCCTTATCATAGAAATAGGATCCTGTATCACAGCTGAGGGCAGGAGAAAATAGGTCAGCTGTAAAGTAAAGGGTATGTTTTGTGCATCTTTTATAAGCATTGCTGTATTGACACAGACACAGAACATGATAGGAGGAAACTCAGAATCTTGCAACCCGTTTCTGTCGTGTGACTCTCTGGTGGCCCCTCCCCTTTCCCCGTCCCTCTCAATCTACTCTCTGCTGACCACATTCCTTCAGATTGCTGCTGCTCTGGATTCCATGCACACCGTGATCATGGAAGTATAGACTCTGTTATTTGTTGGTCTTTTAAAATGTGCACAAAATACGAATAGTGTGTGTGTGTGTGTGTGTGTGTGTGTGTGTGTGTGCTTCAGCTAAGAAGGAAATGTAATGATTTAGAATCACTAGGTCATGGATTTAAGAAGACCTAGGATTATTTCAAAGCCATCAGAAAATTTATGACCATACTAAGAACTAAAGTAAAGTAGGTTTCATGCATGTGTACTTTCTGCTGATTTTACTATCCATTAAGCTTTTGATGAATCACTTCCAACTTATTAAAATAATACTGGCTGTCTAGTGTCGTCTGTTACGTGTTTCCTTAAATTACAAACACTGAATTGCAGTGTAGAGACTGAGACCTTCCTTCTTTCTTTCTTTTTTATCTCAAGAGCTATAGATTTACTCTGGTGCCTCTGCGTGCGTGTGTGTGTGTGTGCACTTATGTGATAGCCAGAAGACCAACTCAAATATTGTTCCTTAGGCACCATCTACTTAATCAATTTTTTTAGAGGTAGGGAACTTATGTGTATGAATGTCTGAATGTATGTGTGTGTATCACATAG
The DNA here is from genome assembly GCF_030254825.1 of Meriones unguiculatus. NCBI lineage: Eukaryota > Metazoa > Chordata > Mammalia > Rodentia > Muridae > Meriones > Meriones unguiculatus. Next base: position 125,461,682 of record NC_083353.1, on the reverse strand, counting down.
AAGACAGAGTATCATATCCCTTGGAGCTGAAGCTATAGAAAGGGTAAGTCACCATGTGGCCTCAAGGACACAAACATGGCTCCTCTGCAAGAGCAGCCAGTGTTCTTAATTGCTGAGCCATCTCTCCAGTCCCCTTCTTATCTTTTGGTACAGTGTTTCTAAAAAGTTTATGCATAGAGAGGTTGGACATCCTGTATGCAAGAAAAGGAATAGGCTCAGTATTCTTGGGTCTGCATCCCCACACAAGTGGACACTATAGTGAATACTAAGATATCAAAATACCTCTCCTGATTTAGATAATCCTTTGTGGGCATACATGCATACACGCTTTATGTACATTTTACGAATCTATAGTATCATAAAATACTGCCTGAACCTTGTAGGCATGCATACATACTGATGCTTTATACACATTTTATACACACACACACACACACACACACACACACACACTGTCACTTACAAAACTACCTGAATCCTGTAACTACACGTGCATACATACTAATGCCTTATATACATTTTACACACACACACACACACAGTATCACTTATAAAACTACCTGAAATATTAAAGACAGCTTTTAGAAGTCATAGGTGTGAAAGACACAAGAGGCGAGGAGACAGCTCCCTATTCTCAGGAAATCTAAACTCTGGGTGTAAAGGTTACAAAGACACGTAAGAGCTGGAGGTGACAGTAGTCACAGATCACAGCAGCAGGGAAGCCAGAGTGGAACGGCTGCCTGGAGGCATCATCAGGACAATATGACAATATGCAGCAATGTGCAGCTTATCTAGGTAAATAAAGAAGCTGCAGTGACTCAAAAAGGATCGATGGTGAATCTTGGTTTCCAACTTGATGGAATAGAGAATCACCATGGAAACAAAGGGTCTGAACTTGCCTGAGAAGGGATGTCTAGACTAGGTTTCCTGGGGCGAGAAGATGACCCTAAGTGTGTATAATGCCATGACCATCTGCCTGGTGTTCCTGCTGCTCCACCTTCCCAGCCATGATGGACCACACCCTCAAACTGTGAGCCAAAACAACCCTCTCTTTAGCCGTTTTTCCTGGGTATTTCATCACAGTGACGAGAAAAAGTAACTGATACAAAACGCAATTTCAAATATTATAAAGTGTGCAATCCCATTCATGCAACATTAAGAATGATAAATTCATAGGGATAGAGATCCAGGACCAGTCTGAGACAGGCAGTTGTGTCTAGCGTAGGGTGGTCCTTGTAAACCCTGGGATGGCTCTGTTCTGTTCCTTGACTGAGGATCAAGCAGGTGACACCAATGTTCAGAGCTAAACATTCACATCCTCAGAAGGATGCTAAAGTCTCAGGGCTGCTAAAGTCAGAAGGAGCTATTTGGATCATAGCAATGTCAACTTCCTGGCATTGATACAAACTAAAGTACACTAGCTATTACACTGGGGGATATCCTAAGAGGCACTGGAATCTGTATTATTTCTTCTAATTGCACATAAATCTTAGAAAGACAATAATTCTCGGTGCTCTTCTTTCAAGAGGGAACCAAGGAAAATTACTGATTGAAAATTTAAGGGTTTTGAATACCACACCTAAAATAGTGGTTAGCAGGTGACAGTGAGGAACCTTCAAATAATTTATATGGATGGAAAATAAATATGTCTGGATGACACCCTGGGTAGAAATGTCAAAGATTTGGTAAAACTATTTCCCAGAGCTGGTCCTGGAGGCACATGCATTTTGACCCCAGCACTTGGGAGGCAGAGGCAGGTAAGTCTCTGTGAGTTCAAAGCCAGCCTGCTCTACATCAGGCTGTCCCAGACCAGCTGAGGTTACATAGTGAGACACTGTCTCAAAACTAACAAAAAGCAAACACTCCATAGGAATCTCTGATTGTTAAAGAGTCAAGGACCTCAGACAGAATTGCACCAGGAAAAGAAAGACTGGATTTAGGAGTCAGGCAGCAAAAGTGGCAAGCCTTGTGCTTAGTTGAACATGTGAGGAAGGAAGCGGGGGAATGAGGAAGGGGTTGGGGGGTCTTTTGAGTTTGCATAAAGTTAAGCCAGTCAACATTTTATCACTGATGAGGTCATGTGACTCACCCCTAACTGAGGGAATATTCCAAGCTGAAGTCCACTGGGACAGAGGCAGTTGTTTCCCTTTGTGTTGTGGTCACTGTAGTGGACAGACCCACACTTGTGCGCATGCAGACTGTGCTAGCTGGACCCACGCCTGTGCGCATGCAGACTGTGCTAGCTAGACACACTGAGGTATAAAACATACATGGCCGAGACTGTCAAAGCATAAAAACCTATCTCCCATCCTCCTCAAAAGAGAAGGCATCTTTCGAGAGGGCAAACCAGTAAGCCTGTATTCCAAGTGCATGGAAGTTTAAGTGACATGCTCCAGCAACGAGGAAGGGGTCAGGCCAAAACCTTGAGAGATATCAGGTGTGGTGTGCACATCACTAATCCCACCCTTGAGGTAGAGGCAGGAAGATCAGAGGTACAAGAGCATCCTTGGATATAAAATGAATTCCAGACCAGCCTGAGTTCTATGAGAAGCTGGGCCTTGGGAGAATCAGCACAGACACACCTTACGCTGAGATGGGACAGGAAACTTGTGACTGCATCAGTCTGTCATCACTGTTCAGTGTCCAGTGAAGACTGATTTCAGAACTCCTGAGGAGTCCCAAACCCATGGATGTCAGGAAAAGAAGGCATTCCGAGTTCAGGGATAGCCTGTGTGCCTCACCCTGGGTACTCCTGCCATCTGCAGCTCCTTCATAAGTCCTCAAGAAGCACACTGTGATTCTTAGGGAGTTCAGACAGAAAAGAAGGAACTCGGAATCGCAACCCGCAAAATGTTATTATTTGTCTTATTTTGGTTTGATTTTTCTCTTATTTTTTGTTTTTGTTTTCCATCACGGGCTGTTTGAAGTTCTGGATGTGGAACCTTTGGCTAGGGAGGGATGGTTTTTGACGGAGAGGCGGGGCAAGGTGTACAGTGGAACTTCAGCAAATAGCATTTTAAGAGGAAGAATAGTAAGGGTTGAAAAGAAAACAATAATCAGAGAAAAGCGGAAGGTAATTAAGAAAGGAAGGAACTTAAAAGGCACAAAAGAGGTTTCAAAGATTGAGGGTGTCTGGCTGTCAATTTGCACCTGCAGGGAGGAAAGAGCCTGAGAGCTCCTTGGATTTAGCAATTAGGAGCCTTCAGTGACCACTTGAGAGAATCCCTACCAGCAAAGGTGAGAATCTACACTGCAAAGTATTAAAGAGCGAAAAGGAAGAAGCTTGTGTGAGTCTGGGGCTGGTAGCGAGGAAAGAAAGTTTGCTCAGAAAAGCTGAGCTAGGAGTCAACACACTTTGTAATCCTAGCACTCAGGGAGGCTGAGGAGGATCCGTGCTAGTATGAAGCCTGGGATGCATAATAAGCCCCTGTCCCAACAAATAAAACAAACAAACAGATGAAATAACAAGGGAAGATGTCTTTGTTTTCAGAGATTTTTGAGTAGACCTTTCAATATATGACACAGCAAGAACAAACAGGCAAACAATTGAGTCAGGAAAGCAGAGGAACCAAGGGCAGGAGCTGCTTTAGCAAGAACCCAGAAGACTGGGACTTTAAACCTCTTAGGAGAGCTATTTACAGAATGCAATAGCTTTGCTGTTTTTTGTTTGTTTGTTTTTGTTTTTGTCAAAATAGATCTCATGGGACTCACTGTTTTTCACCTAATGGCTTACACAATAAAATGGCTAGGTGAGAAAAATCAAGTGTATGAGAAAAAGATTAAAGAGAATAAGATGAACATGGTAGAGACAATACAACGGAGTCAGGGAAAGTGTTATCATGCAAAGCAACCTTCCCCTGCCTGCTGGAGTTTGGCCTGTCAGAGCTTTGATAGCTGAGTCTGTATTTTCCGGTTCCCATAGCATCTAGAACAGTGTTCAGCATGCTGGGACTATTTTGGGCAACATCATTCCTTTATGCAACAATGCTTCCAATTACTGAAAATTCTCCATATTTGGTTGTGAAGCTGAAAAAAAAAAAGAAGTGGTAAGAAAAATACAAACTACCTGGACGGGCTATAATTCATACTTACAATTTCATTGTAAGTGGGGTCAGTGCATTTTGGAACAGACTTCGTCTTCCTCCTACGAACTTCACTGGGATGTGGTAAAAGATAAGTTTCAACATGTGCACTCGGCGCAGAGCCATCTGGGAGATGCTGCAAAGGAAAGTGGCTATAAATATTAATGGTGTTGCTATCAAAGAAAACAAATACCTGGATACTAAATGGCCAGAGGCAACATCTGGAGTCATGAAAGCTACTCTAGTTCATCAAGAAAGAAAGAAAGAAAGAAAGAAAGAAAGAAAGAAAGAAAGAAAGAAAGAAAGAAAGAAAGGAAAGGAAAGGAAAGGAAAGGAAAAAAGAAAAAGAACCAGAAGAAATACTTTGCTGCTCAAGAATAATTCCAACCACATTGTCAAAGAGAATTTCTATCAGAAATTGTTTCAGGAGAGAACAGAGTTCAAAAGTCCATCAATTATAGTTTATATTTTAGAGTGAAATCCAAATTTGCATTTTTGACAGATAACATCAAGAGATGAATGTTAGTCACAAACGAAGACAGGGATTAAATATCTTGGGAAAATGCACAGTACTCAAGAATCTCTAAAAATCTGATTTAATGTATGTTAGCACATACAGTGAAAGGAAGCCTCTAATGATCTGAATGTTCCTATGGTGACATCACATTCTCACGCAGATGGATCAAAATAGCCAGCAGACCTATAGCTGGAATACAGCAGCAAGAGTCTCAATGGCTGCAATCTTTGTAGGACCTGAAACACTGTCAAACACATTTGATACTTTCTTTAAGCCCTGTCTTCAGTGGAGCAGTATGCCCGCTGAAGGGGCTTCCTGAACAGTGATGCTGAACTGTGCCTCTGTGACCCTCACACATTCATCTCCCCTGTGGTTCCCAGTCTTACTTTTAAGTTTCAGGACTGTATAGCATGGTGATCAGTGCACTGAGACTGTTTTTCAGATTATCAATCCCTTTGGGATAATGTGGCCAGCAGCTGCAGATCGTCTGCCTCTCTGTTTGCCTTTCCTTCAAGTCCATTTTGGATACTTTCGTTTGTGAATTTACCAAATGGTGGAGAGTGAGTCTACCATTTCCAAAAACAAAATGTCTTGAATTGAATGGATCCTACCACTGTGGTCTGGGTGAAATAGAACTTTAGTAAAGAATTTAATGAGAAAATACTCGTATGATCTAAATCTAAAGTTGATGGTTTAAAAATCAAATATGAGGAATTTAGGGTTTGCTATTATTATTCATTATTATTTACTGCAACGTATTATAATTTTTTAACAAAATTATTTAATGCTTTAAAGTACAATGTGGTTTACATGTTCATGGTGGCCTGGGAAGTTATATGACTTGGCCCAGATGTTCAGCCCTCAACTCCTGCTATCTAGCCTTTGGTCCCCACTGTGCCTTTACCTTCTGCAGCTAGAACATTCCTGATGAGATTTTACTGGTGCTGTGGATTGCCCCTAAGGCCTGTATGCTTAGTTGACAAGAGCCTCTTGGACTTGTCACCTGTAACTGATGACATAGAGAGCTCCAGAGACAGAGCTTTCATGAGTCTTTACCCATGTTGCTAGGAACCATGGTGTTGGGCACAAATCCATGTGAGCTTATTTATCTCAATCTGAAAGGAACATTGTCCTCCACAGTGGAAGCGGTCCAATGCAAACAACCTGCTACCAAGTAGCTGCTTGGCTCAGGTGAAGATTTTCAGTGATGCAGCAGCATTTGCGGGCCTGCAAGTAACCCCATTAAAAACACGTTAGTGCACCAAGCTGGACGTTGGCGTAAATCCTTACTTTGGAGTGTCAGGGTTCCCAGTCTAGAGTGAGTAGACATGTGTGTTGTGTCTGCCTAGGAAAAGCCTCACACAATACCAGGCTGTGCCCATGGCGTGTGGTCAATCTTTCCAGATGAGAGATGGGTATTGAGTCCTGCAGATGGGACAATTCCCTGAGCCAAGCAGCTACTTGGTAGCAGGTTGTTTGCATTGGACCGCTTCCACTATGGAGGGCAATGTTCCTTTCAGATTGAGATAAATAGGCTCACATGGATTTGTGCCAAGCACCATGGTTGCTATGCAACATTACTCCTGACTAAGGGACTCACTGCAGCGAAGTGCAACAATGGAACCCACTTTTATTTTTTTTATCATGTTCCTGAACAGCCTGAGGTTTCTGCTGTGTATAGAATAGTTGAATGGCTTTCTGAAGACTCAGTACAGCTTCAGCTAGCTGATGATGTCTTGCAGAGTTGGGGAAGTATCCTCAGCAGGCTGTAAACCTACTATGTAACATCCAATATATAGAAACCGGGTGTCTCCCATCCAGGTTCATGGTTCCCATGGTCAAGGATGAAAAAGAAGTGGGACCGCTCACCACTATACCAGCGTCCCTCTTGTAATGTTTTTATATGTTTTTATTTCGTGTTCCCACACCTTATGTTCTATTGTCTAGTGATCTTTTTTTTTTTTCAGGAGAAAAAATGATTTCACTAGAAGACACAATGATGATTCCACTAAGTTGGAACTTAAAACCGCCCTGGACCATGCTATTAATTTTTTACCACAGTATTTAAGTTTCAATATATCAAAGAGATTAAACATCATTGAAATATTTTTTCTTTTTGGGAGCACTTGAACGTGTGTGTGTGTGTGTGTGTGTGTTGGAGAGGGGGTGAGCGGGCCTGATTGTGCTCCTGAAGAGGTCAGGGTCCCTCTATAGTAGGTTGTTCTCTACTTTAGTTTTTGAGACAGAATCTGCACTGACCCTGTAATTCATCACTTTGGTTGGTCTCGCTGGCCAGCAAGCTGAGAACACAGGTGTGCACCGCTGCGCCCAGATACCGGCTCTTCAAGTCTACATGAGAGACAAGCACTTTATTGACTGGGCCATCTGCCCAACCCCTTCAACTGCCTTTATATCTTTTAAATCTCATTTGGCCTCTTTCTTTCCTTTATTCTGTATATCAGTGGCATATACAAATCTTGCTGATTTGACCACAATGTTTCCCTTCTCAAAACGTTCAGGGCTTCCCCTTTGCTTGAGGAATAAGCTCAAGTGACCAGACCTAAATGTTTTTTTGCGTGCAGTAGCCTCCATCAAGGTGCCACGTTCATGCTTATGGTTTCTATTTCCAAGTCAGTGTCCTTGAAAAATCCTTGAACATTCTGGAGTTTTCAGAACGACAGAAGAGCACAGATGTCAGTCAGAGCCAGGAGGGCGTAAAGGACGAGCGGCAGACCTGCCTTTTAACTGCCTTAAGTGCAAGCATTGATTTCTCGGGTCTGTAGAGAAGTTTTTCTCCCCATGTAGCTGTCTTATCGGCATCAATTCTTCTCCCTTTTACCGGCGCCCGCATCCTCTCCCTTCAGGATCTCAAATAATTTATTACAGGCATCACCAGCTGTCACTCCTTCAAACAGTTCTCCATGTGCTCTTTGCCCTTATGTTTATGCAAATTAGCTTTTACTTTAAAAATCATTACACAAGCCCTACTTGAGGAACTCTTTTTATTTTATTTTATTTTTTCACTCATGTCTTTTGACAATCACAAAGATTTAACAAAGACCTGGGACAAAGTCAAATCCCTCCTGGGCAATGGGGAGATTGTCTCTATTCCTGGTGGAGTATGATAAAGTAGAATGACTCCTTTCTTTTAGAATTTTGGCTGATATTTTTAGAAGATCCTCAGAGGGTAATTTGATGCAATCTCAAGTTGGTTTTTTTGTTGTTGTTCATTGTAGCTCCAAATTCTATGTATTCTCGGCTTGCATTTGAAATTGATCATAAAACAACAACAACAACAACAACAATCTTTCCTATATATATCGTCATTTTAGGGGCTCACAAGTTCCTCACTGAAGACCCCTCTCATTCTATCCAGCTCCCCACTCCTTTGTGCTTTTTTTTTTTATATTACTTATTCACTAAATCCTATAGCGTCTTTTCATATGGCTCATACATGAAAGACTCGGAAGCCAGCTGATGCTCTTATTTTGGAAGGTTCTGGAAATATCAGTGGTTAGGGCCTCGTTGGAAGAAGTGGGTCACCTGGGGACATGCCTGCGAGCACATGTCTTGCGGTTTCCTTCTACTACTTCTTGAGATGGTGACCAGGAAACTCTGTCTCCTTATAGCCCATACAGAAGAGCTGGCTGACCGTGAAATGAATTACCCTGAAACCCTGGGCCCGAATAAGCAAGTTGTTGTGGATTTCGTCACAGCAATTTGAAAAACAAACAAACAAAAAAAAAACATAACAAAAAACCTGACGAATGCATTTAACTTAACTCTACTGGTAAGGCCTTCTATTCTCAATAAAAAGCTTGATATTTTAATTTAAAATTTGGCCTGTCTTTATTTTTATCTCTAAATAGACATGTCTGCCCCCCGCCCCCAACCTTCTCCCTAACACTGCTTGAAAGGCAATAGCACCAAAGACAGACAAGAGTAAGGATGCATTTTGAGAGGTCAGGTGCTTCTAGCATTGTGTGAAGACTTACACAGCTGTATCCTGTAGCCTAGTACACATCTAGTCTGTAGCTTACAGCTTTGTGGCTATAAACCTGAACACCACAGCTACAAGTGATTTAGAAGCCAGCAACGTAGTCAGACCCCATTTAGCTCACACTGACACATGTTAGCTAAAGCCTGCAGGATCTTTAGGGAACAACATACATGGAGCTGTCACTTCCATGGTAAAAACACCTTCTTCTCAGACCCCTCCTGAGGACCTGCCTGAAGGTCTTGAGAGCCATTGTCTTTTCAGATGCATGTCTGTTGCATTTGCTTGGTTGCCTTACCTAGCCTGTAGACAAGTGTTTGGGGACATTTTGACCCTAGTGGTTGGTGTGGGTGGGCCCCAGCAACCATACTGGGTAGTGCTCCACCTAAGCAGGCAGTCCCCGGTCACAGGAAAAGGCAAACTGAGAGAGTGAGTCAGTAGCCGATGCTCCTGCATGGTCTCTGTTTCTTTTTCTTTCTTTCTTTCTTTCTTTCTTTCTTTCTTTCTTTCTTTCTTTCTTTCTTTCTTTCTTTCTTTCTTTTTTTTTTTTTTTTTTGAGACATCGTTTCACTGTCTAGCCCTGGCTGTCCTGGAATTCACTCTATAGTCCCGGCTGGCCTTGAAATGAATGTTTGTTTCAATTTCTGTATTCAGTTCCTTCCTTAAGTTCCTGCCTTGGCTTCCCTCTGTGATGGCTATATATTGCAAACTGAGATAGATCCCTTCCTTCCCAAGTTGATTTTGGCCACAGTGTTTATCACAGCATTAAAAGAAAATCCATGGTCATACAGATGGCTGACTGTGAGTGAAAGGTACACGGTGGGATATTCTCACACCCTTTCTTATTCTTCTATTATCCTCCCCATTTTGTTTCTCGTATGTGGAGTAGAGGGTGAATCAGAAAGAAATAAACATGCTCCTTTATTCTTGTGATATTGTTTGTAATACACACATTTAATTGGACAGGTAGCTCATAAAGATCCCAAATTGAATGCAGAGCAAAAACTCACATCACCACTAACTTATCTCTACAGTTGAAATCAATGTCTCAAACATGTCTTGTCAAACGTGTGTGTGTGTGTGTGTGTGTGTGTGTGTGTGTGTGTGTGTGTAACAAACCTACAATGTTTTAAAATCACTGCTTCTATGAGTTAGGTGTTACATACCTATAATTCTTGCACTGGAGAGTTAAAGGCGAGAGACCTTGCCTGACAATAACAACAAAATAAAAGAATAATAAAAACAATGTTTCACTAATAGTACTTGAAAAATACTGTATATCCCCTAAATTTAATTAGGCAGTAAAAGGATTTTAGTGACACCCGAGGAATCATTCAGAAAACCAACTTAGGAGTGTGGGAAGAGGGGTAAGTTGCTTATTGGCAAGTGTGTGGACTTGAGTTTAGATCCCTAGGCCTTACCTAAGCTGGACGCAGTGACAGATGCTTGAGAGCTCAGTGCTGAGAGCTGGAGACTTGATGATGTGGGCACTGGCTGCCCAGATAGATTGTTTATGAACTCTGGGTTCAATGAGAAACTCTGTCCCAAAAACTAAGGCTGGAGAAGAAGACACATGCTATTGACCTCTGGCCGCACCCATGCATGCATGGGCGTACACACCACCACACACATGTGCACACCCCGTCATAGCCTTCATAAATAATTTGTAAAGAAGTTGTCCCATTCATTTAAAAGACTAGAATGAAGGGCATCCGACAGCTTTAACATTTACTAGCGGGATGATTTCATTCTCAGCTCAAGAACAAAACATAGGAGATGAGCAGCTTGGTGGAATTTGAAATGTATGCGTGCACGTTAGTAAGTCTTTGTTCATGATGTTGACTTCTAGCTGATCCCATTTCACTTGCATAAATAATTGAAAACACTGAATTTCTGCCTTTACCTCTCACTCTGGATTGCATGTAGCATTTCAAATGTTTCCCCGAGTTACCAATACTGTCGCCCTTAAGTGCAAGGAGAGTGTCTAGAGAAACAGCTGCTTATACAAAGTAAAAGGATAAAAATGGATTATTGGCAAAAGGAGATAAAACAACAAGGGAAAAAAATCTTCACAATTTAAGTTGTTTGTAAAATAGAAAATATTGCTTAACATTGCAGAGTATACCTCCAATCCTTAAGTATTTTCATCATGGTAATGAATTCGAGCATGATCATTATTTTCTGTGAATTTTAATAATAGCCCCTCATCTTCCCCATAATATTTATTTGTGATTGAAGCATTTATCTTAAAATTTTTATCACACCTATGTGTGTGTGTGTGTGACTGTATGTATGTGTCCCTGCATGCCATTGCATACATTTGGAAGTCAGAAGACAACTGGAGGGAGTCAGTTTTCTCCTTCTTTCATACAGGTGCTGGGGGCCAAACTCAAGTGAGTGGTCTTAACAGCAAGTGCCTTTACTCACTGAGCCATCTTGCTGGCCCCGAAGTACTTTCTTTAAAAAATGCACAGATTATTATCGTTTACATCATTGGAGGTTTTTCTGTAGAACTTAAGTCTGTATTGGAGGTTTTTCTATAGAACCACAACCTTATGTGAGTCTTCAAGAAGTAAAATAATTCAGAATGCTTCTGGATCAAGTTTTATAGGAAGAATGATGAAGATTCGGATGGCTTAAAGCCATCAGACACTTTGGCGCCTTTATTATGTTAACCCAAAGTTTAATTGTATTTCATCCATTATTATCTTTCCAATGAATAATTTATGAGAAATTTCTGTCATTTTTAACTTAAATGTCTCCAATTATTGGATAATACAAGCTTCAGTGAAAATCAACTGACCATAATTAAAATATGATAGGATTTTCAAGGCCCGAGATGGATGCCAGAAACAAAAGAACATGATAAAAACACGTTCTCACTTGCCTATGTGCCTGACAAATTGTAATGTGTGTGTTTAAGTCAGTCATCAGACTAGCTGGTGTGTAACAAATAGCAGCAGAAGTGTAGGACAGAGGTGCCCGGCACTCTTTTAAAATTTTTCTCCTTAAATTAAATACTATAATCATCTTCCCAACCAGTGTGTAGTTGGTCAATATGAATGGAATGATTTCAGGTTTTCGTGAATTAAATCAGGATGGGCTCTTGTTTCACTCCACACCAATTTAAGCCTATCCCAGACTCTTATTTGGTAGGTGATTTTCAAGAATTATTTTTAAAAATACTTAAAAAAATCTCATTCTCATTTGCTTAATACTTTGTGTGATCCATGAAAAAAGGGGGAAGGCATCAATATACTTTGTTATCTTTTTAAAAAAGGTTTATTTATTGTTGTTTTAAAATTACCTATGTGCATGCATGCTTGTGTGTGTGTGTGTGTGTGTGTGTGTGTGTGTGTGTGTGCCTGTGCCTGTGCCTGCATGTGAATATGTGAATATGTGCACACAGGGGCAAGAGGATCACTGCAGCTGGAGTTACAGGCATCTATGAGTCACCCAATGTGGCTTCTGGGAAACAAACCCTGGTCCTCTGCAAGAGCAGATGAGCTGTGCTCTCAATTGCAGAGTCGTCTCTTTAGTCCTGTCTTCAAAGATCTGAGCAACCTCATCAGCAAGCCTGTCTACATGCATCAGTGTGCATGTCCCTGAACCACACCCACACACAACAGTAGGGAGAGAGAGAGGGGGGAGAAAGGGGTAGAGAGGGAGAGAGATAGGAAGAGAGAGAGTGGGGGGAGAGGGAGAGAGCCAAACCGATCTTCTTCATCTATGGGTTCCATGATTGCAGAGTTTGGATGCAAACAAGTACAGATCAAAAAATAATTTTTATATTGTGTCTATGCTGAAAATACGTTTCACTCATGATATTACATAAATAATGTAATATAGCAACTATTTTTATAATATTCATACTATAGTCAGCATTATAAGCACTCTAGAAATGGTTTATATATATATACTATTTGTGTGCGGATTACCTGAAAAATTATATCATTTAATATAAGGAACTAGCATCTTCAAGGGTTTTTTTCCAGCCAATCCCGAGGGACACCAAGGGACAAGTGCATTTTTAAAAATATTTTATCTTTAACCCGACATCTTTAACAGCACCACTCTGGTAGATTAAACACCTTTTCTGACTCAGTAAGTATAAATTGAATTGCGTCTGTAAACCCAGAATTCTAATCACAGCCCGTCTTCATCACTGAAGTGTTGTGTGAAATTTGTCAAGGTTTTGCTGTTCCTCAGTTTTAATAACACAGGAGAAATGAGGCTTTAAACTTCATTTATGTTTTAGAATCTCTCAACAGAAAAGGTTGATGAGCTGTCTTTGAGTTAGTTAGTAATTAAACTCTTGTTTTAAATTTGTTGAGTTGCTCTGAGTGAATCCAAGTCTTTGGGTCCAAGTCACCAGGTCCAAAGGACGGTGTACAACTCAGAGATGACCACATGATGTTAAATTGAGAAGTCATTCAAAACAATAAAGTATTGAAAGATTATATGTGTGCCCTTGGTGTAGGGGAAACTGAACTGTAAAGGGCAAAGGAGTACATTAGTGGCCTCCAAAAGTTGTCTGTCTATATACCCCAGAATCTCACAAATCATAAGGGAGGGAGGCACGATTGCTCATTTGCAGAGCTCCAGTTAGCTTGTTCCCAGATTGCTGACCCTAGATGTAAATGGATGGAATTCTGATGGACTGAGACAGGTCATGGGACCTCTGGACTGTTTACCACAAGAACAGTCTCTCCTGAGGGAAAGACAGCACAGAAGGACCAAGGAAGACTGTGGCACTCGATAGGCTAAGGAGATGGGACAAAAGGAGCTGAGGTGTTGGGTCAAAAATGAGGACCCATTAGTCTTGGATTCGAGTTTTAATTCAGAGTCTACTCGAGTTCCCAGACAACATGTCAGTATTTGCTGTTAGTGAAGAGTCTTTTAACATGCTAATAAAAGGGATGTTATTAAAACACCTGAAATTTAATTATTAAATACATGTTTGCACATCCAAAATACAGTGATAAATAAAATGCCCGTATGAACACTTTAAAGAATTTAAAGTTGGAGCTACCTATTGTCATGAAGTCTTGTCTCACGTATAAATATTGTAATATTTTTCTATTTTTCTTTTCTCTAGCTTTTGTTATGTAGGTCAGAATCTAGAGTTTGTGTCCTGTGGGATGCAGTGCCACAGGAAAGCTATGAATATGAACCTACACAAAATCATAAAATTATCTAAAATATTATAGGAAAATTTTGGTGATTTTTTTGTAACTTGATCCTGCAGTTCTTTAGTATGTACTGTGTAGATTTCAATGTCATGTGATGGAGTCAAAAGGTTGTGCATGTCTGAGAGAGTGAAACAAAAGAAAGGAATATCATAACAATCAATCAAATAACTCACAGATGAAGAGAAAATACTGAAAAGCACATTGAGAATAATAGACATAAAAGGAAATTGAATGGATTTGTTGCTAATTACACATAAGAATAAAAATGAGTTGAAGTATAGAAAATAAGTTACAGTGAAATTTTGATCAGAGGTCATGTGAGGGTGGTGCAGAAACTCAAGGGAATAAGTAATCCCAGAGTTAGAAACAGTCTTTGTAGAAAACAGAGGAGCAATTGGAATTTTTGAGATGGAAAGATATCAGCATATAAATGCCCATCAGATAGTTAGAAATGTGTAAATGAAGAGAAAGATTAAAAATGGATATTGAAATTTAGGGGGAAACCTGTATTATCTTTGAAATCACAAGATATTAAGCTAGGAGATTAGTTTTAAGAATCAAGGCCTTGAATATTGGAAACAATCATATTTAAAGTTAGAGGCTGTTTTCATATTTTATTGAGTCATGATAAGCCTCATCTGCCCTAAATCTATAGAGGCAAGATATATTTAAAAGATTAATGCAAAGAAAAGCGTAACATATGGACGAAGTCTCACAGACACCTGGGAAAAACAACAACAAAGGCAGCTATTAAAGCTGTTGATGTTAAAAAGATTGATTCTGGTAAGTTTATTAAAAATGTAGAATTGATTTCTTTGAGAAATAATTGACCAGCATTAAGGATTATAAATACATTCACCAACATAGCAACATATGAAATCAATACGCAAAATTAGTTTTTCTATACAGCAAAAACTCACTAAAAAGAAGTCAAGGAACACTTTCTATTGATAGAATGTAACAAAAATTGTAACTCGGAGGTGTAAACTTAACAGAAGATGTTAATGATTTCTAGAATGAAAGTCCATAAACTCTGAAGAAAGACATCAAAAGACCCTACATGGCTGGACAACTTTCCTATAAACATATGACTACTGAATCAACATTAGGGAAATGCCCATAGCATCAAGGGTACTACAGATTCAGTGGACTCCCTGTCAAAGTTCCAATGACATTATTCTCAACTCCCGTCTGTCTCCAAAGCATAACATTTACACAAAACTACAAAGACCCAGAATGGTCGAAACAATTCTGAGCAGAAAGAGCCATGCTGAAGGTATCCCAAAGACTGACTTCAAACTCTACTGTAGAGGCGTGGTAACAAAACACAGCATAGCAGCTGCGCAAACAGGTACAGCAATGGAGAAGACCCAGAAAGAAACCCACATAGCTACTGCTATTTGATTCTTTATAAAAAAATATTTTAAAAATATAGGGGAAATTTGTGTGCTAAAGAGATGGCTCAGCATATGACCCTTGTTTAGTTCCCATTACCCATGCCAGGAGGTTCACAACTGCCTGTAACTCCAGCTCCAGGGAATCTGACACCCTCTTCTGGCTCCTGCGTGCACCTGAACTCAGGTGCACGCATGTGGGTATGTGTATACAGCACCTCCCCCCAATTTAAAATAATATTAATTTTTTAAAATATAGACAAAAAGACAGACTCTTTTAACAAGTGGTGCTGGGAAATAGTATTCACATGTAAAGAATAATGAAGGTAGGGGTGTAGAGAGATGGCTCAGTGGTTAAGAACGCTAGCTATGGTTCCAGAGGACTGAGATTGATTCCCAGTACCTACGTGGTGGCTCACAGTAGTCTGTATGTCCAGCTCCAGGGGGTTTGTCACACCCTTCTGTTCTCTATGGACACTGCCTACACCATGGTCCACAGTCATACATTCAGGAGAAACACCCACGCAAACAAAATAAAAGAAAACCAAAGAAGACTGAAACTAAACTACTACTTGTAGTCAAACAAAAATCAGCTCAAACCATGTACAAGAGCCAATGAAATACCTAACATGTCGTTGAACTGCTAGGTGAATACAGGAAGAAGACTCCAAGATCTAGTCATAAGCGGAGATTTTCTGGGTAGCTTTACAAGTTTTAGCGTAGCAAAAGAAACAATAGAGTGGAAAGATAGACTATAAAATAGGAAAGAATCTCGACAGACTACTCATTTGACAGGGAATTAATATCCAAAGCATATGAATACTAAAACAAAGAAAACAACACCCCAAATTGCATAATTCAAACAATAAAACTGGCAAATGAATAGAATACATGCCTTTCAAGTAACAAAGTACAGATGGCAGGGAGCTCATGAACAAAGCAGAGCATTTATAGTGAACTAGAAAGCATAGGTGTTTGTTTTTTGAGATTTGCTTGTTCTGTCTAATCTTTGTTTCATAAGCAAGTGTTTCCTCCTCTCTGTGTCCTATGAAATAATTTCCCAACAAGGCCACTGCTGTGTGTCAGGGAACTAGCTTCACCTCATTCTAAATAACTACAGACTTGGTGTGAGAGAGCAGCTAGATGGTGAGATCCAGGACGGCTGGCTTCACTGTAGCGGTTACTTTGGGGGCCTGGGAAGATTCACATTGTGCCACAGGGAGAAGAAGAAAGAAGAGAGATGACGCAGACTGGGGAAGTCTGTGAGCACAGGAGGATACCCACACCGGGACACCCCAGAAACAGAGGGAAAGAACACCTAGACGAGCCTACCTGCAAAAACCCTAAATATTACGCATCTAAACGTTAAGTGTTTCTTTGTCATACAAACTGAAATACTGTTACATGTCTTGGCTAGGCTTCTAAGTGATCTCAGTCACTTGTCAGCTATGATCACCAGAGTAACTCGTATTTTGCTTCTTTGAATGGGAAAGATTTTTTTTTTTTTGGCACTTTGTTTGAGCCTGTATTCTCACAGAAGGAAAGGAGTTCCTAGAACAAAGCTTCAAAGATTTAATATAAGATAAACAATTCTTCTCATCAGACTTAATATAACAGGACTTCAGGCATAATTCATTTTAATATTAATATAAAATCAAGGACAACTTCTGGAGTCTTGATTACTTTGGCATGTGAACACATTAAAGGCTTTAAAATTAAATAACAATTAGCTAGAACTGGAAATGAGCAAAGAAAATAACTTAAGAATTTGTAGATGCTTTCTCATGTCCTCTATATTAAAACGCAATCTCTACTTTTAGATAAGCAGGAGAAATAATAATTTAATAACGGTCTGAGGGCAGCGGAGATGGCTCGACAGTGAAGAGTGTGCACTGCTCATGCGTAAGACCTGAGTTCAGTTCTCAGCACCCACTACCTCCTCCAAAACCCACTCCAGGACATCAGATGTCTCTGGCCTCCATAGGCACCTACATCCACATGCACTTGAACACAGACGCACAGGCATATAGACATACACACACACACACACACACACACACACACACACACCCCCTTAAAGATAATCAGTGAAAAATGCAGAGCACTTTTGTGACTACTTTCTTTTTTTTTCTTTTTTTAATGATAATGTATTATTATTATTATTAATTACACTTTATTCATTTTGTATCCCCTCATAAGCCCCTCCCTCCTCCCCTCCTGATCCCACCCTTCCTCCCCTTTCTTCATGCATACCCCTTCCCAAGTCCAGGGAGAAGCTTCACTGACATTTGTAGTACAGTGACCTTTCTCTCTCTTTTGACCTCTCTCTCTTTCTATCGTGTGTGTGTGTGTGTGTGTGTGTGTTTCATATACACACACAAATATCCAATTCCTCTGGATTTTGCAATCATTTTTTCATGTGTTCTGTGTTCATTGCTGAGCCTTGGTGTTGGAATTGTTCTCTAGATGTTGTATCTAGGTATGTCACCATTATTTGTTCTCTGGGTTTTAAAGTTTATGGTTTCTATAGTGGTTCAGTTGTGGCTACTTAAAATCTGACTTTAATTTTCACTTGGTCACAATGATTGCCATCCACAGCAATAAAAATATTCCAGCTAAAATGACATCTGTAGACACATAAAAAAGAATATTTTTATTTAAAACATTCCATATTTTATATACTGCCACACTTTCCATAATGAAGTACATGGTTTAATAAGCCAGAAAAAAAGGTTAGTACTATAGGAACAAAATTTCCTATAATTAGTTATAGAAATTCATAAAATAAAGAGCCAAAGGTTAATATCTTTTAGTATTCTTCAGCACTATTAAAGTATAGTCGGAATAATACTTTCTTCCTGAATATTATTACCAGTGCTGCCCTCATCAGTGTCGAAGTAGAACCACGAAGTCGCTGTCTGCATTGTTAGTTCATATTCAGTGACAGGTGAGCTTGGTTAAATTGTGACTACTTTCAAAAGACGAAAAGAATCTTAGTCTTTACTTGTCCATACGAGAACTACTCTGCTGTTTTTTATTTTAATGGAGTATTTGAAAGGTTTGACGTGGCAAGAGAAGAGGACTGGAGTGCAGTCTCACTGGGGACATGAAAATGACATGTCCGACATGTGTGAGTGAGCCATCAGTGGATACAGAGGTTCTGGGGCAGCACTGGCCTTCATATTCCAGGAAGAGCAAGGAGACTTTGCAGCTGGGATAGAGCAACTGAGGAAGCTTGAGGTCAGAAGTGAAGCTGAACGTGTCAAGGGAACCAGACTTGGACAACTTTATCTGCCATTGAGTATTACTTGAGTTCATGGCAAGTGAAATGAGACTTCAAAAGACAACAAAGAAAGAAACCAGAAGAACTGACTTTTCTCCTCAAAGCTACTAGGTTCAGTGGAGATAAAAAGAAACAGGGAATAAGCAAACAACCTTGTAAAACTACGGCAGTGATTCAGGTGGGCGATGATGGCGATTTGAAGCAATGCGGATGGGATATTCTGGGCCTTTGGGTTTATGTAAGAAACAGAATTTTCAGATAAGATAACGTAACTTGTAAGAGAAGTGGAGTGGAATGACTAAGAACCTCAACATATGTCACGTGAAGGCAATAGTGAGACAGTGATGGGAGAGATCGCATGTTTAATGTGAGGCCTTCAAAACTGGGATCTGGAGCCTGTAGAGTTGAGATCTACACACCTAAAGAAGATAATCACGAAAGTGGACAAGGGCGAAGATGATCAATCCTCATTTAGAAAGACAAATGGGATGTGCATTGAACGTATGACAAGAGTCTACCGCAAAAGGCATCTGAAAGACTCTAACTAGCAGTGTTTCAAAGCAGACACTAAGACTCATAACCAAACCCTTGGCAGAGTGCAGGGAATCATATGAAAGAAGGGGAGTTAGTATGATATGGAAAGGATAGGAGCTCTACAAGGACCAAATATATCTGGGCACAGGGTCTTTTCTGAGACTGACACTCAACCAAGGACCATCTATGGATATAACCTAGAACTTCTGCTCAGATGTGGCCCGTGGTAGCTCAGTAACCAAGTAGTTTTGCAAAGTAAGGGGAACAAGGACTATTTCTAACAAGATCTCAAGGGCAGGCTCTTTGACCTCCCCCCCCAGGGGAGGAACAGTCCTGTTAGGCCACAGAGGAGGACTTTGCAGCCAGCCCTGAAGATACCTGATAAAACAGGGTCAAATGAAAGGGGAGGAGGTCCTCCCTTATCAGTAGACGTGGAAAGGGGCAGGGAAGAGACCAGGGAGGGAGTGTGGGGTTGGGGAGGGAATGAGGGAGCAGGAAACAGCTGGGACACAGAGTTAACAAAATCTAACTAAAAAGAAAAATAAAATTATAAAAAAAAGGACACAGTCTAACCAGCTATATACACAACTCTGGATTTGGGAAGCTCTGGAGTTGTAAAGAGGGAATAAAAAGACAAGACAAATTCAAAGCTCTGAAAGTAGAGGTAGGAAAAAAAGTGATCTAGAACTGAAATGTGGAGTCCTGACTTTTCTCAACATTAGCAGACTGGGAAGAAGAGAACCAGATATCACAGTGACGAAGGCCTTAGTACTCTGGAGGCTGAGGGAAAAGCATCGCTGCTAGCTTGAGGTCACATAGTTCCAGGCCAGCTTAGAATATACCGTGAGAGCCTGTCTTAAAGGAGAACAAAGAAAACAAGAAAGAGAGAGAGAGACAGAGACAGAAGAGAGAAAGATGAGACAAGATGTGGATGGAGAGAGAGCATTGAAACAGTACGAGTAATGTTCTGAGGCCTCTGACACCACACGGTCATGCCCTTTTCAGTCTTTGGTGGGAGTCCATGATCTCTGGCCCTCTATTGCTCATTATGTTTCCAACTCTAGCTCTTCCACTTCCATGCTTCTTCCTTCATCGTACTGGCTTTGAAAGGCCTCATTGGTAGGCTTAACTTTATGAGTGTGAAATGCATTTTTGGAAATTGTCAAAAGTAATTTTGGAATTCATCGGTTGCATGGAATGGGTGATCAATTTAGTTAATATTGTTTTTGATCAAAAATTAGGCATGACCACTGAAAACTATCACCCAGCTTACTGTGTGATTTATTTGCCAGATCTGAAAGCAATTTCAATAGGCTTTGTCTAAACCGTTTTGAGTAATGACAACATTACTGAAACAAATATGTCATCTCAAAGGGGTTTGTTTTCAAGGCTAAAATATACGTAACAAATTTATATAAACTCTTTTGACTTAACAATATTTCTTACTATTCCTTTTGTCACATGGTGTTATAGATGATCAAGATCTATGAACACACATGTAGTCATAAATAATATTTGGCTGAATCTTCATTTCCCAGTGTAAACATTTATTGAGCAACTGTTACTCTGATTTACAACAATTTTCTTATTCAAACCAGTGAAAGATAATTGTTTCATTTTGAGACAGAGTTTTTCATACATCATGCTTGCCTCAAATGTGCTACATAACTGAGGATGAACTTAAACTTTTTATCCTCCTGTCTCTGTTTCCCAAGTCCTAGGATTTCAGATGTGTGTCACTATGTCTGGTTTAGGTATTGCTGGGAATTGAACTCAGGGTTCTGTGTATGCTAGGCAAAATCTCTACTGATGCTCCTACATTTTCAGGTAACCATTCTAATAAGTGAAACATCTATAAAACTCAAAAATGTGTCTACATATTTCAAAAATCGCCAACTGTGAGAGCTACAGATTTAGCAAGAAGCATCCTTGGCTCTCTGGCTAATACTAAGTTTTCTAACGGATGTATCCTCTGCAAACTATGCCAATTGTTTGCTCACAGAATAAATATTTATTAAATGTAGTGTGTACCAGACACATGTCATGTGGGGAGGCGACTGCTCCTTTAGAGCCTTCCAAACACACCCTGCAGGACTTATGTGCATAAGGAATAGAGCCAGAACCGAGCTGGCTTGTGCACATCCTGTGCAGTGTTTTGGTAGTTACTGCACATGAAGGGCCTGTTTGGCCAGACTTGGGGAAGTCTGGAGGAGCTGGTGATGTTCAGTTTCTTTTTTCTGTTCACTATGCCCGCAATCACATCATGCATTACTTACCCTATGACACAGGATGCTCTCTGGCCTCCCAGACAACTGCCAACCCTTGTCATGATGGCGATCTCTCTTCCTCTGTATCTCTCTGATTTTCATTCTTATTGAAGCTCTTCTGTAGGCCTTAAAGGAAGCTTCCCTTTTCATTCAAGATCTGATGACATTTAAATCTCCATGCACTGTATTTGTGTGTGTGTGTGTGTCTAATTCTCTCCCTCTCGTCTTGAAGCTGGATCATGGCCTTGAGGCACTTTCATTCACATAAGTCTTACTAAAATGAACTGTCTGAGCTGCCCTTGGGAGCCTGCTACTTCTGGCATGCTTTACCTCTGTTTAACAAAATGGAGAACCTTTCCAGAATGTCTAGACAGGGTTGCTGTGTTGAAGGATGCTCCCTGACAAAGACAGATGGCAAAGACTGGAATAAGTACCTACTTCCTCGATGCACAGTATCAAGACTGACAAGGAAGGGCCGGGGAGATGGCTCGGTGGGTGAAGCGCTTGATGCTCAAGCATGAGAGCCTGAGCTCGGGTTCCAAGCACCCAAGTAAAAGCCAAGGAGAGTAGTATAATTTTGTAACCCTGGTGCCAGAAGGGGAGTTGTCAGTGGCAGGAAGATGTGAAGTGGACATTTCTGGTTTCTTTGAAGACTGGTTTTGTCATGTGATACTTTGCTGTAAGCTGGGCATGTGATGTTTTGTTGGAGGCTGGCTTGTGAGAGCGCACGTGATGTTTTGCTCTGAGCTCTTTCGTGAGAGAGGGGTGTGACATTGGCCACATGAGAACATCCGTGGGTGGACACTGGGGAGAGGAGATATGGAGAGGCTCACCCACAGTAAGGCATTACTTTTTGGATCAACATCCCTGTGCTGATCTTTGTGCTTTGATACTTGACTTCCAAGAGAGAAACGTTTCAGAGAACTTCTTTGGGGCAATCCAACTGAGGCTTTCACCGACTTGAGCTGATTTGTGTTCCTGCTTGGTGTTGGGCTTTGGACTGGACTGCTGGTATCCTGATGACTAAGTTTGGTAATCTCCTAAAGAACCATCTACCCTAATCAGCAGGAAATAGATAAAAGAGGTCTACAGCCCCTTTCCCTTCTAACCTCCTATGTAAGGTCAGGGATGGAAGGGAAGTAAAGGTGTTTAAGAACCCTAAATAAAGCAGGTTTGGTGAAAAATCTAAGCCTACAAGGATTGCTATCTGGATCTCACTGGTGAGCCAGCCAGCCAATCAGTGAGTTTTAGACTCAGCAAAAGACTCTGTCTCAAAAAAATGAGGGGAATGATAGAGGAAAAGACCTGACTTCTAGCCTCCCAAGCTGTTTGCACACATATATTTGTAAACACACACACACACACACACACACACACACACATATGTGCATGTGCACACAGAGAGAAAGAAAGAGAGAGAAATAATCAGGATAATTATGTTATTTAATAGAAAAAAATAGGGGCTAGTGACCATTTGAAGAAATGAAAGTGAAATGTTTGACAAAAAGGGAAATGCAAAAAAAAAAAAAAAATCTGTTTCAGGGCCTCCAACAAACTCCCATAACAACAAAGTCCCTATTTTTGAGAAGAAATACTTCTAGACAATTACATCAAAAGGTGGAGAGTAAGATCATAGTGCAAAAGTAAAAACAGAAGTAATATGGAAGTTTGGGTGGAAACTGTATGAAACTGTTACTTTCACAGAGACAGTCCTTTTTGAAGCTCAGCAGAAAGTGAGGAGGTACAGCGCCCAACCCACAGCCAGAGAATAATCTCCCTGTGAGCTCAGCGGAGGGAGCCACAGAAATACCCTGAAACCAGCATATTTCTCCCAGCCTCTTCTGCTTATTCAGGGAGTGATCACAGGTTTTCCCGAAACTTCATTTTGAATGTAGTCCTGTGTTCGTTCGCTGGCTTCCCCTGCGAGATATGCTCTAGCCTGTACCTCAAGGACCATGTTTGCGCTGAGACAAAAAACATTGGGAGTGGCTACTTTACTGCTTGTTTAAACTTGGTTGTTAGACCCTTTCCTCTCACTAACATTGACCCTAACGGTCCAAAGGAGGCTGTGACTGCTCAATGGATGCCTCCGTGTCTCTTTCAACATGGAAGGAACTTACGATGTTTTTCATGTGTTTCACTAGGATGGTGAGCTTCGAGTCCTCGTACGTCATCAGTAACTGCACCTTGGGGTTTTTGTCTGGAGAATTCTCACCTGAGAAAACAGAGAATATTAGCTAAGTCAGAGTTAGGTCAGCTCCGAATCCACGACGCTCTTAAAGACTACACAGGGAGAGCAGGAAAAGACGAAAGGAACATTCTTCAGATGGTGACAGATAGTCACAGTTCAGGATGCCGGGCTACTTAGGCAGAGGTGGGGTCTGGGTCTTGCCTGCTTCACCCGACTCTCTGACAGTGTAGATCCAGTTTTGACTGACACCATTATTTAAGCTGCTATTTAAAGTTAAAACCTCCATATAACTTTTAGTTGTCATTTTCTGCTTAACCATTATGATTGCCAGAGGTCAGAGAGACTGAGAGTGTGGTCTTTAAGATATACCTTATTTTTTAATTTTGTGTGTGTATGTGTGTGCATGCACACACGCATACAAACGTGCATGCACACCCGTAAAAGCAGGTGACCATAGAGGCCAGAAAAATGCATGGAATAGCCTGGACCTGAAGTCATAGGCTGGTGTGAGCCACAGAGGTGGATGCTGGGAACCAAGCCTGTGTTCTCTGGATGAGCAGTAAATGGCCATACCTCCTGTGACATCCCTCCAGACCAACAGCGGCCTTTAAAAGTCAGTGAATCTGGGTGTGTGAGCCAGCTCTGCTAAGGCATACTGTCGCTGTGACTTGGCTAATCAGTTTGTTGTGGTAAGTGACCTACTTTTGGATACTTTGGGAATGAATAAGTGATAAAATCCAGGAGACTGTTGTGTGAAAGAACTCAGCAGGCTCTTGGAGCTGAGAGGAGTCGCTCTGCATTTGCTCTTACATCTGTCTTTCCTATCTCATACAAACTCATTTAGATGAAATAGCTAGGCTGGTCTGTCAGATGATTCTCACACTCCTCCCTAGATAGACCCTCAAGTCTGTTGGTTTTCTGAGATTACTGATTTCTACAGTAATGTTTGTAAAACTGCTCTTTAGATCAAATGTGCCTTTTCATGTTTTTATTTTCATTTTTATTTATTTATTTTTTTGGTGGGTCAGTGCTTGCCATGGCACCTGGGTAAAGGTCAGAGGACAATTGTGGGACGTGAGTCTCCCCTTCCTCCATGTGGGTTCCAGGGACTGAACCAAGGCATCCTGCTCGGTGGTAAGGGCCTTTATTATCTCACTGGTCCTGAGATTTTCCTGACTCCAAAATCACTTTGTTCTCTTGTTTGTTCGTTTATTTTATCCCCAACTATACTATTACTTTATGTTGAAACTCACATATTTGGTCCTTAAAAGTTCTTTTCCTTGTCCTTTAAATAGTTTTCCTCTTATTCAATTCCTTTACAATGAGTTGCCACCACACTTCATCTGTTGGACAGATACCATTTTTTCAAAGCCCAAGCGAAAGTAAGATATTCCTGCGTCTACTTTTCCTTGAACTTTCCTAGCACAGCCCGAGTCAGTTCATGCTTACACGGCAATTATTCTACCTGCTGTCTAGTCGATTTGGCTCTATCTCAGGATTTATTTCTTCTGTGTCCCCTAAAGAAATAATCTGCAATTTGTTTTATATACATACATTAGGTATTCATCCAATAACACAGTAATGTCAAATTTACCTTGAGCCATATCATTATGTCAATAAAATAAAGACTTTAGTGTGTTTTTTTTTTTAACTCAAATTTTCTGCTTTTTTTTTGCCCAAGGATTAAGCATAGTTTATTGTGGGTCTAATGACTCCCATGACAGTGAGCCTCTGGTTGTATAGATGCTGAAAAAGTTTAGAAAAAAAAAAACAGTTATGAAAAAAAAAGTCAGAGTTTGGGGAATCTTATGATAGAAGTGGGAGATAGTAAGACATGGAGAGGACAGGAGCTCTACAAGGAGAGCAACAGAACCAAAAAAATCTAGGCACGGGGTTTTTTTCTGAGACTGATACTCCAACCACAGACAATTCATGGAGATAACCTAGAACCCCTGCATGGATATAGCCCATGGCAGCTCAGTGTCCAAATAGGTTCCATACTAATGGGAACAGGGACTGTCTCTGACATGAACTCAGTGTCAGGCTCTTTGATCACCTCTCCCTGAGAGGGGAGCAGCCTTACCAGGCCACAGAGGAAGACAATGCAGCATTCCTGATGAGACCTGATAGACTAGGATCAGAAGGAAGGGGAGGAGGACCTTCCCTATCAGTGGACTGGGGGAGAAGCATGGGTGGAGAAGAGGGAGGGAGGGTGGGATTGGGAGAGGAATAGGGAGGGAGCTACCGGTGGGATACAAAGTGAATAAATTGTAATTAATAAATTAAAAAAGTCAGTATGCAGTGTGGGACTCATTGTGGTTTGGTTTGTTTTCTGGTAGTTATTCCCAATTCTCTAATTTTTCTCAGTACATTAAGATTGCACCAGTTGGGTGTGTCCTTTCTGTGTGCCTCTTTCATGGTTTAGAGCAGGTTATTCATCACACGTAGGCGATATTAGTTTTATTATCAATTAACTGAGTTCATAGTTAATAATATGGATTACTGATAATTAAAAGAGGGTTTCTTTGAACCAAGGGGACATCTGTTATCTGAATACATTAAAAATCATTTAAATATCCCCATTATAATGATTGAGTCACTGTAAGCTGATTCTCACTGAAGCAAATTATGTTTCATAATAAAAAAATATTAGTGAATACTAGGTATGAAGGTGCTAAAATACTGATGACTTTTTAATGCACAATGAATATTATATTCGAATTAAGAGGTGAAGAAATCACTAAATAGAAACCCAATGCATTTAATGAAAGAAATTTTAATTCAAGGGTAGAAAATTATCATAAATTTATGAGGAAGTGTCTGAGCAGTAAAGGTACAGTTGCTGTGTGCATTGACTGATGATGGTGCTAGAACTCCCATCGGGAGATTGTTAGTTAACCAGAGACTCCATCATAGTATCTGGAAGTTCAGAACCCCAGGAAAATCCGGGGTCACCAGGATTTCTTAACAGCTAATAGGTTAGGTTCTTAGTAGAGAAATTTGGAAAGACTGAGAAAGTGCCAGCCTGTGGGAGGCATTTCACTAACTCCTCACAGCAAAGCAGCAAGGTTGGTTTGTCCCTGTTTGCACATGTGGAAACTAAGGCACTTCCTCCTAAGTCATGCAGATAAAAAATGGTAGATGCCGAGACTCATAGCCAAACTTTGAGCAGAGTGAGATAAAAAAAGACCTGGAGGGGGCAGGAGCTCCAGAAGGAGACCAACAGAACCAAAAAATCTGGGCTCAAGGGGACCTGCAGAGAGGTTGATGAATCAACCAAGGATCATACATGGAGAGGACCTAGATGTCCTGCTCGGATGTAGGCCATGGGCAGCTCTGTCTCCATGTGCGTTCCATAGTAAGGAGAGCATGGACTGTCTCTGTCATAGACTCAGTGGCCAGTTCTTCGATCAATTTCTCCTGGTGAGAGGGCCTAACTTAGACCACACAGAAAAAGGATGCAGACAGTTCTGATAAGACCTGACTGGCTAGGGTCAGATAGTAGGGAGGAATACCTCCCCTATCAGGGGACTAGGAGAGGGGCATAGAGGAGGAAGAGGAAAGAAGGGTGGGACTGGGAGGAGATGAAGGAGGGGGTTACAGCCGGGATACAAAGTGAATAAACTGTAATAAATAATAATAATAAAGAAAAAAACTTTTAAATGGTGGATAATAGAAACTCACAGCAACTGTGTTTGCCTGATTGAGATCTGTTCTGTATGGTGCCAGTTAAAATTATAGTTTGGTTTGGAGAGCGAATACAGAGGCTCTATCTCCAACCGAGGAACTATTGTCAACTGGGAGCAGAGGGAAAGTCACTTGTTTTGGGGGTGTGTGGCCACTGGTAGCTTGCTCATGCCTCTGTGGATTGCTCCACACTTATACACACATGGGAACCACCAATTGGTATCAGTGGGTTATACAAGAAAAGGACATGGAGTTGGGCAGAGGTTGATTGTGTAAGGGCTTCAGGACAAGAAGCTTTAGGACAAGAAAAGGGGAAAGTGGACGGCGGCTGTGATTAAGACACACTAAACTCGTTTTCAAAATATCAAATGTATAAAAAATTCAGACTAAACTAACATACTATTCAAAATAAATGGACAGGAAAAGGACATAGTGCTGGATTAGGTTATATCTGGGGCCATGTTGTAAATGATAAAGTGAAAGTCACAAGATAAAAGAAAAAGCTTAAATGAAGAACTTGAGGAGGAAAACTTGAGAACAGATTGATATGGAGACAGAGAGGCTAGAATTTTCTGGTCACTGTGGGATTTGCAATGCTCCCTGGGTTCCTTGTGGCTGGATAATTGAGTCTGAGTGTTTCTGTGAGTCTCTTAGTTAGCTTTCTATTTTCATAAAAAATGAAAATAGCATTTTGAAGTGATATTTTTCAGTAGACAATTTATTCGTCTGATTAAAGGTGACAAATAAATTTTGAAGTATGAAGTAAAAAGTCTTCCGTGTCTGGTATCTGTCTACCCACTATTGTATTAATTGTCTCTGGATCTGTCTAGAGAGATACACAGCATTTTCAAATTGCTCCATAAAAGCAAAGATGAATATATCATTCCTTTTTTCCCATCCTGACAAAGACCATGACATATTACTATTCTGCACAAATTTATTTGCAGGTATATTTATATCAACATTAAAAAATTATTTTTTAGTCTCTAAAGTACAGCTTCTATTACACGGGGGTATTGTGATTTACCTAATTGGTTCCAAAGAGGGGTAGGTAGGTGGGTCTTTCCCAGTGTCGTGTATCCTCTGTGAGCCGTGATTCAGGGCACAGCCTTAAAGACACATCACCTGTGCCAGTTTGTGAATTTCAGAACAAAAACTCAAGAGCGGATCCGAGTGTATTTGCCTGCGTAATTTTTGATAAATATTGCCAAATAATTCCATGGTGCTTGTACCAATTTGTATTATCACCAGGAGTGTATGAGAGGCCTGCTGATTTGCAACGAAGATGCTAATTAAATTGTTTTTGTGCCAATCCGATGATAGGGGTGAGGAATCCATGGCATCCGTGTAATTTAATTCATGATTTTCTTATGAATGAGGCTGAGCATGTTCTCATTGGTCAAGAGCCTCTTGTATTTTTGTGTACTTATCTTTCATAGTCCTAATTTTCCTACCAGTTTCTAGAGGACTGTTATACGCTCACCGAGCTGATCTCTTGGACGAATCAGCAATAGTGCATCTACTTTGTCACTCATCGTTGCATTTTACTTTTACTTTGCTGAAGCGTTTGCCGCCATGCACGTTGAATTTTGGCCACGCCCATTGCAGCACACTTTAGGATTCTAAGGGATCGCCCCAGGTTTCCTTGGTCAGCTGTGATTTCATTATTTGCATTTAGCATTTCTTCCTCTATTTGTTACTTATCCTATATAGCAAAGTGTGCTATAAGCTGTTTACTGAACATTCTCTCTCTGTTCTGGTGCATGCTAGATTTTTAAGTCTATTTGGTTCTCCTCTTGAACAACCTATGGTAACCTTTGTATTGATTTATTCATTGATCTGATTAGGCACAATCATAACACTGCTTTAATTTCTATGGATTTTAACGTGGGTTTTCTTTTTTTTTTTGGTCCATTTCACTTTGTTCTGTTTTTACAGATTTTTTTCTGACTTTTCATTGGTTAGGAGCTGTAAAATAAGATTATTCTGTTAAATATAGATCAGTTAATGTTTTTAAAGAACACATTGCACTTAAACATGCGTTGTCTTTAAGATGTTGAGTTTGCCTTCCCAGAAGCCTGATCTGCATTTCCAGTTGTTCTTTAGATCCTCAGTTCTGCTTTGTGGTTCCTGTTTGGTCTTACCTGTTTTCTATTAAATCTATTCTAAACCTTTTTGTGTGAATACATTTGATGGGACTATTTTGACTTTTAAATGTTTTAAATAGTCACTATGTCTGACATATTTTGTAAATATGTATCAAGAATACCTAAAATATAATAGATACAGGTGTACTTCATTCTGTATCTGGTGTTTTCATTGAATTCTATTTATGATACGTTTTTAGTTGATATTTGTTTCCCAAGACATTCAATGATAGTTATTACAAATACCCTTGGTTTTTGTCTTACAAAGTTAATGCTTCTAATGTCCTTTTCTATTTCATTTTCGATATAATAATTATTTTTGAACCTATTCTGAGCAAGCCATTGTCTTAAGTATTTGGAGTGGAAGAGACAGACTTCTCCCTTTGACACATGTTATCCAGCATGTGTTTGTGTGGGGGGAAGGCACAATAAATAAACCAAGCTTACATTGTGATGACTATAAGTAACAGAGTGGGTTAAAAGCTCTGGGTGCTCCCAAAACACAGGCAAGCTGCAATTTTGACAGGTGACTATGGACACCCTTATTGAGAAGATGCAATTTGAGGAAAAGATGAACAAGGTAAGGAGAGAGCCCTATCTTGCCACCCACTCTCTGTACAGTTATGGTGGCTGTGATGATCTTGGGTGTGGGAGGTCGTTCTTTACTTTAGTGAGTGTGTTTTTCAGTGTTTTCTCTCATATCTGTTGTTAGAATTTCTCATGCAAAGACTATTTCTTTTTACTCTTTTAGTGTTTTAAAGGAAATTTAATTTTATCAAATGTCCTGGAGCCTGACACAGAGGACCTCTGAAAGGCTCTTCCCTGCAGACTATCAGTGCAGATGCTGAGACTCATGGGCAACCTTTGGGCAGAGTGTAGGGAATCTTAGGAAAGAAGTGGGAAACAGTAAGATCTGGAGAGGACAGGAACTCCACAAGGAGAGCAACAGAACCAAAAAATCTCAGTACAGGGGTCTTTTGTGAGACTGATACTCCAACTAACATGGAGATAACCTAAGACCCCTGCACAGATGTAGCCCATGGCAGTTCAGTATCCAAGTGGGTTCCATTGTAATAGGAACAGGGACTGTCTCTGACATGAACTGATTGGCCTGCTCTTTGCTCACCTCCCCCACTGAGGGGGAAGCAGCATTACCAGGCCACAGAAGAAGACAATGCAGCCACTCCTGATGAGACCTAATTTAGTAGGATCAGAAGGAAGGAAAAGAAGACCTCCCCTATCAATGGACTTGGGGAGGGGCATGCATGCAGAAGATGGAGGAAGGGAGGGATTGGGATGGGAGGAGGGAGAGGCTTATGGGGGGATACAAAGTGAATAAAGTGTAATTAATAAAGAATTAAAAAAAGAAAAAAAAAGAGTTTTCCAATGACAGTCACAGATGATACTTATCTCTGAGTTCTTATTTGCTGCCCTTACAATTCTTGAAACTTTTGGTGTGAATACTTCCTTTCAGAAAGCAAATATGGATAACTTTCCTTTCATTTCCACCTCTAATGGCTTAAGTAACGGTGTAACTATCAGTCATTAAATGTTTCGGAGGCAATCAAGGCCCCACCAGGGCTTTATGTTATGTTTCAAGTTCTGCTTCTGTGGTTTCTGGTCAGCTGGGTTGAAGAACCAGCTGAGATACCAGCATCACTGAGGTGACAGCCACTGTTACTGTGGCTGAGTATGGCTCTGCTGAGGCTTTGGAAATTTGGGGCTGCAATTTCTTTTGACTGTAAAAGTTATTAAATATATTTTTGTTTTTAAATTTCCATACATAATTGTCTTCCAGTTTTCCAAAATGATCCATCAATTTTTACTCTATTACGAAGAAATGATAGTATCCACAGTATATCAACTTTCTGAAATTTGTTGAACTTTTTTGTGTTCTAATAGATGCATAGAAAGAAAAATCTGTTTTCAGTATGAAGAAAGTGATGTAAATCCAGCCATTTGTCTTATTCATTTTACTTGTTTTTCTATGAACATACTCTTTCGTTCTCACTCAAGTTTTTACAAATTGAAAATGGTAAGTTATTCTCTAACTAGTGGACTTTTGTGGATTTCTCTTAAGTGTCTCACAATTTTTGCTTTCTGTAAGTTGCTGTTATATTGTTGAATGAAGAGTCATACCAACTTGAATCTTGACTGGTCATCTCTCAGTCTATGTAAAGTTCCCATTATTTGTTTTATTATAATAGAAGCGTTTCCTCATCATGTCTTTACTTCTGGTTTCATTTTCTTTGTATTTGCCTAACATATCTATGGCAATATTTTCAATCTCAACATTTCAAAACAAGTTGTTTTAGGTATTATTTTTCAGTGAACATTGTGGTTTATATTTTAACTCCAATTTTAAAGCATTTTTCCTCAATAGATGAATTAAACTCACATACCGCCATTTACTCTATCCTTTTTTTAAAAAAAAACTTTATCCTGTTGCTTTTGTAATTTTTAATGGAAGATTTTATAAAGCAAGCTGCTTTCGCTTGGCATGTTTGTGATACTTAAGATCGTTGTTATTTTTGTTACAGAATTTACCCTTGCTTAATAGCATCAGATTTTTATTTATTTTGACAATATTTGTTTCTTTACAGAATCAAAGGCAAAGGTGTATTTCTAGCTGCATTTTATTGGCCTCCCAATTGCATTCACTGTTAGAACTTTCTCTAATGTTTCCCTGGTACCTGCCTGTACATGCCTAGTAATTTCATGTTTGAATTCTTTTCTACTTTGAAATATATAATGTGGCCTTAGTACCTTTACTTTGCCGTGTTTCAGAACATGGCAGCTCATTTTTTCCCCCATCAAATGTCCTATCATTAAAACTTTAATTGAAAACTTATATTCCACAATTCAACTTCTTTAGTTTTTTTTTTTTTTAACCACGTGGCTAGCTAGACCATTAAGTAGTGAGTAGCTGACTTGGGGAGCACATGACTTCAAGTTCTCTTTCAAATACATATCATGACATGGAGGCAGTGGCTTGAGGTACCGACTCTAAGCTTGTATTTAAAAATATTCTCTAAAAGGAATTATCAACCCATCCTCTTAGAACTGATCATTATTGTTGAAGGTAGCACTTCATTACCTATTCCATCATTTCTACACTTGATCACATATCTGTCTTTCACACATGAGAACTGTGTGGAGGGCTTGGATGGGTTGTTTAATTTATTTGTGTTTGTGTGACTCCTGTCAGCTGTGGAAGGTGCTATGCATTGGGTATGTTTCTCAACGGCGGCCTTTGTTTTGAAGGCTTTGTCCTGAGCCTGTGGAAGTGTGGGAGGTGGCAGAGCCTGTGGAAGGTAAGCCTGCTGGGAGAAAGCTCTTTTAGTGAGGGCTTTCCCTAGAGGAAAACACGAGGACCCCACTCCCTTTCTATCTGTCCCGTTCTGCCCCATGAGGTGAGTAGCTTTGCTTCAGCATGTATGTGCTCCAACAATGGGTCTTACCAGAGACCCCAAAACAACATGAGCAAATGTACATAGACTAAAACCTCTGAAACAGTGAGCCCAAATAAACCATTTCTTTTAAATTGACTATTCCAGACACTTTTTATAGGGATGCAAAACCATGCAAGCTATATTAATCTTTGTAGCATACAGAAAATTATGTCATCAAGATTTAATATAACATAAAGTTATAACATAGAGTTAACATAAAGTCCATAAAGGTTTTTAGATTGTATTATGAACTTAATAGCACATAATATAAACAATTTTAGAAGTTATTTTCCCAAGAGATGCTTTAAAATTTTTTTAGTGTTTGGGAGTTCTCGAGTGCCAGGACATTTTCCATGAGGCAGGACTGTGGGGAGACAACATGATTTTGATCTTCTCCCCTTTTTTCTTTACAAAAACCAATAATCTATTTTGATAGAGATTATCACCATGTTTCTGCGGTTGTTACTGTCTGTGTTCATTTGGTAATTATTTGGGAAGCGTTTGTTTAGGAAGCCAGACCTGGTGGTACATCTTGTATTGACAAGGTGTGCACTATAGACAGCGTTTATCCCATCCGAGTGTTCTCATCGGTGAATAAAGACATACTCCAGAGGCATCACTGAAATAGGTGACTTGAAGGGCAATGATTAGCCAAGCAGTTTTATAGCAGGGGAAAACGGACTGGCATTTGAGAAAAGATAAAGTCTTATGTTAGTGCACAAAATCATGTTTCATGAGCCAGTGAAGCCCAAAGACTGTTAGTATTTCCCAGATTTAGAGTGACACGTTGTTTCAGTTTGCTTTCTGCTCCTATGATAAATACCACAAACAGAAACAACTTGGGAAAGAAAGAATTTGTTTGACTTGCAGGTTAAAACTATCATCAAAAGAAGCCAAGGCAAAAATTCAAGGCTTGAACCTGGAGGCAGGGAATGAAGCAGAGGCCATGGAGGAATGTTAGTTATTGGCCTGATTCTTGGAGCTTGCTCAACTCCCTTCTATATAGCTCAGGCCCAGGAATGGCAATGCACATATAGACTGGACATTCTTTCGTCAATAAGAAAATGTCCTACAGACGTGCTCAAAGACCAAGCAGAGGAGGGGGATTCCTCAGCTGAGGCTCCTTCTCCCACATCTGTCAAGGTGGCAACCAAGATTATCCAGCACACGTGCTATTTCTCCTGTGACTTTGAGGTACATATCTGGATACATAGGTATTCAAAATCAGCACTCCAGTAGAGGCGGCCAAAGTCTGGGATTTTCAGTTGAGGCTGTTCTATGTAAATCAGTATGTGAACACATTTGAGTAACTTAAGCTTAAATTTTCAGTTCAAGGATGAGTATGATGCTTAAGTCAACAGGCTTCTTGCTAACAGTCAGCAGCTATTCTGTGACAAAAGATTAAGAATCCAGAACGATGACTGAGGAAATGATTTGAAGAACAAAATAAGGCACAGCTTCCTGTAAATCCTTCCTTATTATAGTGATTTGCATATCCTACTTGGAAGATGTGTCCTACTGTTTTAAGACAATGGGCTGTTTTTAGTAGGCAGCCTGTAACTTAGACAAGACAGAAATCAAGTCTTTTGTCACTCATAACTGGTGAATCAATTCTTGAGTGTTGATGACATAAGAAATTTTAAAATTAGAAACTTTCTCAAAGTGCTGCTTTAGTTTTGATAAAAACCATCCTAATTTTGGGTGCAAATGCATTTCAAAAGATCTTTCAGAAATACTACTATGAACAAAACCAAAGGTCAACAATAATCGGAGGTTTACTTTCTTGAAACATGAAGTAGCAATTTTTGTTGAGGGGCTTTAGTGATAGAGAGGCCCACCAACCCCCCTTTTGAGAATATCTCTAGAATTCAACAACTTGATATTTTTTCCAAGTCTGGATTATTAAAATTTATATTATTGATGGTAGTAACATCTCCCCAGGTAATTAAAATTGATTATTTTCTTTTCTCCTTTCTACTTTCTCTCATTCTTTACCCCTCTTCCCCTGGAAGCCCTCATACGGTATTTCAGAGATTATAAGTATAAAGCAATTCAGGGTCTTGAAGGGAGTCCTTGACTTGAATTATTTTTAGTTCAGTAAGTGAAGCTGGTTAGGTGCAAACACAGTTACACAATTTAATACATAATTATGCAGCAGAACAGGTCATTCAGAAATTTGTCTACCTAAGCAAAAAGTACCTGGGAAGTCAGAAATAAGCAGGTGTGACAAGCACATACATAGAACCTTAAACAATAGAGTCAAGAGGTCATTGTAGATGAAATGAAGACTGAGAGTTAAAGGGATTGATGATGTCTGGAAAATTATGGACTTATAAATATGGAGATTAAATCTAGCATGTTTAGGGCTGAAGATGGCTTAGTGATTAAGAGTGATTATTATTCTTACAGAGGACCTAAATTTAGTTCCCAGTACCCACATCAAATGACTTACAGCCACTTGTAACTTTAGTACAAGGGTGTTTGATGCCCCCTGGCCTCTGATGTGTTTCCTAGGCTTACGTGCTGCCAAACAAACATACCACAAATAAAATAAATTAATCTTTATAAAAAAGGGGGGGGTGTTACTGGATTGCCACTCCTTCGTGTGAAATATATTACAAATGCTTGAAACTGATAGAACTTCCAATGGAGCCTCTGTAAAT
Source organism: Meriones unguiculatus (assembly GCF_030254825.1). Classification (NCBI taxonomy): domain Eukaryota; kingdom Metazoa; phylum Chordata; class Mammalia; order Rodentia; family Muridae; genus Meriones; species Meriones unguiculatus. The sequence goes on along the minus strand of NC_083353.1, from coordinate 125,426,276 downwards.
CTAGGGAATGATTGAATGTGTGACACAGGACACACATGGAAGACAACCAGATGGTGACACCCGTGGAAGGCTATGTTCAGGGAGTAGAGTGTCACGTGATTTAAAACCTGAGAGTGAACCTCCTTGATTACTGGTTTCATTGGTGTTGCTTTGTAAGATAGTGGTAAAACCGCAAGACTCCCGTGTCAGAGAGAACAAAGATTCTGCCTCTGACATATGCAACTGTAATTCAACACACAACAATTGAAATGGGGGAACAGTGTGGCATTCTGTCACTATTTCAAAGAGCCAAATATATCTGTGTTAACTTGACTATATTCTCAGGGAGTTCAAGCTCTTTAGAAATGCTTAGGGAGAAAACAATAAGGTCTTGGCATTAAAAAGACATTATCATTGAAAATGATGAAACTGATGATATTACCAATGGATCTTCTGCACAATTAAATATACAATCACTGCATATGGTAGTTGTGATGGATTTACTTGCCTGGGTCCACAAATGGAGAGTCTGCAAGTGTTGGTTTTGTATGTTCAGAGAGAAAAAACCCAAGTACACAATCACTCTGAAAAAAAAAGATAAAATACAATAGTATAATATTTCATTTCTAACATTTACCCACTAATGCTTTTCACTCTTGCATGAGAACATTGCTTTTATTATATTATTTTTAATGAGTACCTGTTATCAATTCCATAAACAGAGAACAATTTATTTGCAACTGTAGTGTCAATATTGTTCTGCCATGAATTAAGCTAGATTTTTGTGTGGCATGAGATCAATTGCATTTCTTCAAGAGATTCAATGTTGCTATGTTGCCGGAGGTCAACATAAATGTTTATATTCAGTAATTGTATAATTATCTACAAGTCTTAGAAATCTCCTTTTTCTGGAAAATATGAAGCTTTAGATAAAGTGTTCTGAGAAAAATTGTTTTCCAGATGACATAGTTGCTTGTTTTGTGAGAAACTATCATTCAAGTTTCAATTCAGAAAATGTTCACTGAGGATTAGATTCCTTCTCAGCAATACTAGGGTATATTAAAAGAAGGGCAGATGCATTAAGTAATGTCTCTCTTTGGAATAGTAGAGGGGAGATACAGCATTAAAGGGAACAAGTAAGAGTCATATATATTTTAGGTATAAAAATAGGGATCATTGCAAATACATTGCCATTTAACTCAAACTCCAAATGTATACATGGCTGGCTAACCTGAGAATAGGGTTTCCTTGGTGAAAGTGGCATTTATTTTCTTGTAAGCTATCACATAATCAAGGTAGCTTGTCCTCAGAAGACATTCCATGATTGTGTAAAGGGCACACTGAATTATTGACTACATCATCTCTATATATGCCAACATAATAGTGCCTGTCAAGGCACCCAAGAGATTCAGTCTCTCATTCTGTGCAATGGTCTTTCAAGCCCCTATCAGGAAACTTCTAACTCTTACTTCCAAGTCTGACTTCTCTGCTGTTGACTGTCTCCGTTATAAAACTGCTACCAATTCTACTGACACACTTTTGCAGTCCTTCGTTCTTGTTGCAATGGAAGAAATGCCTGCTTTTCATCTTAGATGCTAAATTGTGTTACTCCTACAAATCCACACACTAACCTGTTAAGTCTCAGAACCACAGAATGTGATCTGTTTGGGAAATGGTGTCATTTGAGGTATAATTAGTTAAGCGAGCACGGTGGATTAAGTGAGCAGAGCCCCCGTGTCTTATATATTTGAATACTTGGTCCTCAGTTGATGGAATTGTTTGGGAAGGATTAAGAGGTGTGTCCTTTGTTAGAGAAGGTGCACCGGAGGTGGGCTTTGAGCTTTCGAAAGCCCGCTCTCTTCTTAGTTAGCTCTCTCTCTCGGCCTCTTGCTTGTGGATCAGATGTGGGTTCTCAGCTATTGTTCCAGTTTCCATGGCTGCCGACCTGCTGCCTTACTCTCTGTCATGGTGATCATGGACTCTAACTCTTTGCAATCATGAGTCCCAGTAAACATTTTCTTTTAAGAGTTACCTTGGTCCTGCTGTCTTTGCACAGCAATAGAAAAGCAACCACAGTACCTATGATGGGGTGTTCTAATCCAATGTGAGGTACCCTTATAAAAAGGGATGGTTTGGATGTTACAAATAGATAGCAATGCAAACAGCCTGGATGAAGCTGGCTAGCCACAAGCTAAGGAGCAGAAGCAGGCAGCAATTCTTCCGTCAGGATGTGAGAAGGAACCACTGCTGCTGACACATTGGGTTTAGACCCACAACTGCCATAATGCTCAGACAGTTTCTGTAGTTCATACCACGTATGGTGTGATATTTTGTTACAGCAGCTCCAGAAAACCATGTGATGCTGACTCCTTCATCACTGCCCTGACTCTACTTTTTTATAGTACAGGAAGCACCTAGAAATCCTACTCCATTCTGTATCTCTTCACCTTTCTTTCTTAAACATGGTTAAACACAGTCAACCAGAATGCCATGCAACACATACTCATGTTCTCCCTGACACAAGTGAAACAAGGGAAGGACTCACATTTGGGCTTCCTCACTTTCTACTTACTCTATCGTTAGTCACATATAGGTTTTGCTCACCTGGCCTCTAAAATATACTCTTATCTTTACTTTGAATTATCTCTATATTAAAACATATTTCTCTTCAAAATCCAGCAGGTATTTTGTCTTCACTGACAGGATATGAGATTTGCTTTGGTGATACCAGACTGTCCGTTTCTCACCAATACGTGTTGCTATTGCTTGCTTGTTTGTTTTTTTATTCATTTGCCTGTTGTTTGTAAGTTAAGTTTTTCATTTTCAGTCTGTCACAGTTCAATTCAGGGTTTTAGGGCGACTTCAGCGACACCTTTGTTGACTCAGAAATCTAAGGCTTTCTTTGAGATTTGTCTCTTCATAGTCAACTTTGTATCTGAATTTTTCTTGATGGACTTTCTTGACTATTCAAAGATATGTGTCAAGAAATGTAAGTCACTTCATAGTACTGTTCCTCCCATGTCCAGGCTCAAAACAAACGTTTCTTTGTTTCTCTGCTTTTCTTGCCTCCTGGATAAAATAAAATGTTAAGTCCTTTGGTCATGGCTCCACAGTTTAGGAGTTTCCATGTAAGTTGCTTTCCTTTCTCTGAAGTAGGCAGTCACTGGCAGAGCCCATGCTGGGAACTAGTGTCCTCAGGGAGATTTGAAAGTGCCACATCGAGGAGGAGGGGCAAGATGGCGGCGCCGGGAGGACTCTCATTCTGAGCAGCAGCACAGCAGGATCAGCACAGTGAACAGCAATCAGAACTCTCGGCCATAAAACACAGTCATTGTGTTTCCCAGGTGAGAGGATACCCCACGGTGGGGGATTCAATCAGCTTTTAACTCACCCGGCTAAACCGCGGAAGAGATCCCGGTTCCGCCAGACGCTTGGCTGCCGGCCGCCAGCCCTAGCCCCAGCCCAGAGCCACAAGCCAGTGTCTCTGGTCATGGTCCCAGACTGAACCTTGGGCACCACACTATCAGAGACTGGAATTTTCAGTCGAGAGATAACCCCAGGGTACAGGAAACGATTGGGACCGGCCTTAGGTCACCCAGACATCCCCTGGAAAAGACTCGGGCGGGTTCCACGGGCACCCCAGGAGCCAGCCCGGAGCCAGAGCTGGGGACCCAGGTTCCGGCACAGAGCCCTGCCTGCCTGCGCGCCTGATTCGCCGCCGGAGATAGAAACGGCGGGTCTGACCTCAGAGCACTCAGCTCACCCCCAACCTGAAAAGGTCCCCGGAAAATTACCCATCTGAGGGAAGCACTCAGGCCCCCAAAAGCCGCAAAGGCAGACACAGGCAGTTTCTGCGCACCAGACAGCTGGCAGAGACTGAGCCGCCCTCACACAGCTGTGCTCCAGGCACAGGCAAATTTCTGTGGCCAGCCAGCTGGCGGACACTGAACAGTGTGCACCAGGGCAAAAAAAGACACTAGGAGTCCATGTCTCCAGAGAATCCACGGGGAAGGAAGGAAACTGTACTGATCTAAATCACCCAATCCTTCCCTAGAAAAAGTCTAGTAGTCTAGTGGGGACGAGGCGCCAGCACTCAGCTGTGCTCCAGACACAAGCACAAACAGTTGAGGCGCGCCTGATGTCCAACTGGGTCACAGCAGCTGATCATTAAATTTGCAACAAGAAACCCAGAAACAGGGCAGCTGCCCTCAGGACTTCCCTGCGTGAGAGGAGAACCCTCTCGACTAACAAAGACCACAGTTACCACTCAGGTCTATATCCTTGAGGTGAGCAACTCCTGAAAAAACACCAGCCATCCAGGGACTATACCCAAAAAGCTGAGAAGACATCCTTCAGGAAAATCCAGCTTTCTGCAAAGGGGATTCTCTCCACCACAGGATCCCCAGGAACCACCAGAAAATAACCCCAAACTCCTAAGATAACACAATGGGTAGAGGCCAGCGTAAAAGCTCAAGCAACAAAAGACAGAGCAATATGGCATCTCCAGAACCCAGTTACCCAGGGGCAAGTAGCCCTGGACACCCCACCATAACTGAAATCCAAGAAGATGACCTAACAAGTATGCTCATGAAGATGATAACAGAGGAAACAAATAAGATTCGTAAAGACATAGAGGAAGATAAACTCAAACAGAATATTGCCATCCGTAAAGAAATAGAGGAAGCTGCAGCCAAACAGTTTATGGCCTTTAGAAAGGAAATGCTTAAAACACTGAATGAAATGAAAGAAACAGAGTTGAAGGAACTAAAAGAAAAACAGGAAAGTACAATCAGACAGGTGAAGGAAGTAAACAAAACAACTCAAGACCTGAAGATAGAATTGGAAAAATTAAAGAAAACACAAATGGAAGAAATAATGGAAAGGAAGAATCTAGGGAAGAAAACAGGAACTACAGAGGTAAGCATAACCAACAGACTACAAGAGATGGAAGAAAGAATCTCAGGTGTAGAAGATACAATGGAAGAAATCGATGTATCTGTCAAAGAAAATGTTAAATCTGAAAAATTCCTGACACAGACCGTCCAAGAAATGCAAGACAATATGAAAAGACAAAACCTAAGAATAATAGGTATAGAGGAAAAAGAAGACTTCCTTCTCCAAGGCCCAGAAAATATTTTCAACAAAATCATTGAAGAAAATTTCCCCAAGCTAAAGGAGAGGCCAATTAGAATACATGAGGCCTACAGAACACCCAGCAAATTTGACCAGAAAAGAAAATCCTCCCGCCACATAATAATCAAAACAGTAAGTATACAGAACAAAGAAAAAATACTAAAAGCTGCAAGGGAAAAAGGCCAAGTAACATATAATGGCAAACCCATTAGAATCACACCTGACTTTTCAACAGAGACTATGAAAGCCAGAAGGGCCTGGACAGATATCATGCAGACCCTAAGAGAACACAGATGTCAGCCCAGGCTACTATACCCAGCAAAACTCTCAGTCCTCATAGATGGAGAAAACAAGATATTCAATGACAAAAACAAATTTCAACAATACCTACAAACAAATCCAGCATTACAGAAGACACTGGAAGGGAAAATACAACCCAAGAAAGCTAGCTACATTCAAGAAAACACAGGAAATAAATAACCTCACTTCAGTAAAACAAAAAGCAACCAAGCACACAACCTGATGACCACAGCCAACATCAAAATCAAGAGATCTAACAGCCACTGGTCATTAATCTCTCTCAACATCAATGGACTCAACTCTCCAATAAAAAGACACAGATTAACAGAATGGATACGTAAACAAAACCCAGCAATCTGTTGCATACAAGAAACACACCTAAGACACAAAGATAGACATTACCTGAGGGTAAAGGGTTGGAAGACGACTTTCCAAGCAAACGGACCCAAGAAGCAAGCAGGAGTAGCCATTCTAATATCTGATAAAATAGACTTTCAACCAAAATTAATCAAAAGAGATGGGGAAGGACACTTCATACTCATCAAGGGAAAATTCCACCAGGAAGACATCACAATCCTGAACATATATGCCCCAAATACAAGGGCACCCACATTTGTGAAAGATACATTGATAAAATTTAAAGCACATATGGATCCACACACATTAATAGTGGGAGACTTCAACACCCCACTCTCAACAAAGGACAGGTCAACCAAACAGAAATTAAACAAAGAAACAATGTCTCTGACAGAGGTCATGAATCAAATGGACCTAACAGACATTTACAGAACTTTACACCCAAACACAAAAGAATTTACCTTCTTCTCAGCACCTCACGGAACCTTCTCCAAAATAGACCACATAGTGGGTCACAAAGCAAGCCTCAACAAATACAAGAAGATTGAAATAATCCCATGTATCTTGTCTGATCACCATGGAATAAAGCTGGACCTCAACAATAACAGAAATAACAAAAAGCCTACACACACATGGAAACTGAACAACTTGTTACTAAATGACAGCTGGGTCAGGGAAGAAATAAAGAAAGAAATTAAAGTCTTTCTAGAAATCAATGAAAATGAAGACACAACATACCCGAACTTGTGGGACACAATGAAAGCAGTGCTAAGAGGAAAGTTCATAGCACTAAGTGCCTTCAAAAAGAAATTCGAGACAGCTCATTCAAGCACCCTAATGGCTCACTTAAAAACCCTAGAAAAAGAAGAAGCAGACACACCAAGAAGGAGTAGACGGCTGGAAATAATCAAACTCAGGGCTGAAATCAATCAATTGGAAACAAATAAAACAATTCAAAGAATCAATGAAACCAAGAGCTGGTTCTTTGAGAAAATCAACAAGATCGACAAACCCTTAGCCAGGCTAACTAAAAGGCAGAGAGACACCACCCAAATCAACAAAATCAGAAATGAAAAGGGGGATATAACTACAGACACTGAGGAAATCCAAACAATCATTAGGACTTACTTCAAAAGTCTATATGCCACAAAATTTGAAAATCTAAATGAAATGGACAATTTTCTTGATCGATTTCACTTACCAAAGCTGAACCAGGACCAGGTAAATCAACTAAATAGACCTATATCCCCCAAAGAAATAGAAGTGGTCATCAAAAGTCTCCCATCCAAAAAAAGCCCAGGACCAGATGGCTTCAGCGCAGAATTCTACCAGACCTTCAAAGAAGAGCTAACACCAATTCTCTTCAAACTATTCCACAAAATAGAAACAGAAGGAATATTACCAAATTCATTCTATGAAGCCACAGTCACCTTGGTACCTAAACCTCACAAAGACTCAACAAAGAAAGAGAATTTCCGGCCAATCTCCCTTATGAACATTGATGCAAAAATACTTAATAAAATACTTGCAAACCGAATCCAAGAACACATCAAAGATATTATCCACTATGACCAAGTAGGCTTCATCCCAGGTATGCAGGGGTGGTTCAATATACGGAAATCCATCAATGTGATCCACCATATTAACAAACTGAAAGAAAAAAACCACATGATAATCTCCCTAGATGCTGAAAAAGCCTTTGACAAAATCCAACATCCATTCATGTTCAAAGTATTGGAGAGATCAGGGATACAAGGCACATATCTAAACATAGTAAAGGCGATATACAGCAAGCCTATAGCCAACATCAAACTGAATGGAGAGAAACTTAAAGCAATCCCACTGAAATCAGGGACAAGACAAGGCTGCCCACTCTCTCCATATCTCTTCAACATAGTGTTGGAAGTCCTTGCTAGAGCAATAAGACAGTTGAAGGAGATCAAGGGGATACAAATTGGAAAGGAAGAAGTCAAATTATCACTATTTGCAGATGATATGATAGTATACGTGAGTGACCCCAAAAACTCTACCAGGGAACTCCTACAGCTGATAAACACCTTCAGCAAAGTGGCAGGATACAAAATTAACTCAAAAAAATCAGTAGCCCTCCTGTATACAAAAGACAAAAGGGCTGAGAAAGAAATTAAGGAAACAACACCCTTCACAATAGCCACAAATGACATAAGGTACCTCGGAGTAACCCTAACCAAGGAAGTCAAAGACTTGTATGAAAAAAATTTCAAATCTCTGAAGAAAGAATTAGAAGAAGATATGAGAAGATGGAAAGATCTCCCATGCTCATGGCTTGGTAGGATTAACATAGTAAAAATGGCCATCTTACCAAAAGCAATCTACAGATTCAATGCAATGCCCATCAAATTACCAACACAATTCTTTACAGACCTGGAAAGGAAAATTCTCAACTTCATATGGAATAACAAGAAACCCAGAATTGCTAAAACAATCCTCTACAATAAAAGATCTTCTGGAGGTATCTCCATCCCTGATCTTAAGTTGTACTATAGAGCAACAGTTTTAAAAACTGCATGGTACTGGCATAGAAACAGAATGGTGGATCAATGGAACCGAACAGAGGACCAAGAAATAAATCCACACACTTATGGACACCTGATCTTTGACAAAGACGCCAAAACCATACAATGGAAAAAAGATAGCATCTTCAACAAATGGTGCTGGTCTAACTGGATGTCTACATGTAGAAAAATGAAAATAGATCCATACTTGTCACCCTGCACAAAACTGAAGTCCAAGTGGATCAAAGACTTCAACATAAAACCAGACACATTAAATCGGCTTGAAAAAAAAGTGGGAAATACCCTAGAACTCATTGGTACAGGGGGAAACTTCCTGAACAGAACACCAACAGCACAGGCTCTAAGAACAACAACCAATAAATGGGACCTCATGAAACTGAAAAGCTTCTGTAAAGCAAAGGACACCGTCATCAAAACAAAGCGACCACCTACAGATTGGGAAAGAATCTTCACCAACCCTTTATCTGACAGAGGACTCATATCCAGTATATATAAAGAACTAAAGAAGCTGAAAAGCAGCAATCCAAGTAATCCACTTAAAAAATGGGGAACAGAGCTAAACAGAGAATTCTCTGTAGAGGAATACCGAATGGCAGAGAAGCACTTAAAGAAATGCTCAACCTCATTAGCCATTAGGGAAATGCAAATCAAAACAACCCTGAGATTTCACCTTACACCCATGAGAATGGCCAAGATCAAAAACTCAAGTGACAACACATGCTGGAGAGGTTGTGGAGAAAGGGGAACCCTTCTCCACTGCTGGTGGGAATGTAAACTTGTACAACCACTCTGGAAATCAATCTGGCGCTTTCTCAGACAACTAGGAATAGCACTTCCTCAAGATCCAGCCATACCACTACTGGGCATATATCCAAAAGAGGCTCAAGTACACAAAAAGGACATTTGCTCAACCATGTTTGTAGCAGCTTTATTTGTAATAGCCAGAAGCTGGAAACAACCCAGATGCCCCTCAACTGAAGAATGGATGCAGAAATTGTGGTACATCTACACAATGGAATATTACTCAGCAATGAAAAATAAGGAAATCATGAAATTTGCAGGTAAATGGTGGGATCTGGAAAGGATCATCCTGAGTGAGTTGTCTCAGAAGCAAAAAGACACACATGGTATATACTCACTCATATAGACATACAACATAGGACAAACCCACTAAAACCTGTGCATCTAAAGAAACTAAGCAAGAGAGAGAACCCTAACTAAAATGTCCAATCCCCATCCGGAAAGGCAAAGAGGATGGACATCAGAAGAAGAAGAAAACAGGAAACAACCTAGGAACCTACCACAGAGGGCCTCTGAAAGCCTCTGCCCTTCAGACTATCAAAGCAGATGCTGAGCCTGATGGGCAACTGTTGGGCAGAGTGAACGGAATTTTAGGTAAGAACTGGGAAATAGTAAGAGCTGGAGAGGACAGGGTCTCCACAAGGAGAGCAACAGATCAAGAAAATTTGAACATAGGGAACTTCCCAGAGACTCATACTCCAACCAAGGACTATTCATGGAGATAACCTAGAACCCCTGCACAGATGTAGCCCAGGGCAGTTCAGAGTCCAATTGGGTTACATAGTAATGTGAAGAGGGACTGCCTCTGACATAATCTGATTGGCCTGCTCTTTGATCACCTCCCCCTGAGGGGGGAGCAGCCTTACCAGGCCACAGTAGAGGACAATACAGCCACTTTTGATGTGAACTGACAGACTAAGATCAGAAAGGAGAGGAGAACCTCCCCTATTAGTGGACTTGGGGAGTGGCATGCAAGCAGAGGGAGGAGGGAGGGTGGGATTGGGATGGGAGGAGGGAGGGGCTTATGGGGGGATGCAGAATGAATAAAGTGTAATTGATAAAAAATTTAAGAAAAAAGGGAAAAAAATAATTTAAGAACCTTAAATGACTTTCAAAATTGGAGGAAAACATGGAGTTAGTCAATTGGCATGGAGCACGTCTCGCCCCTGGGGGCAATGGTCTCCTGAACCTACTCAGACCTCGGACACCACCACTGCTAGTTCTAGAACTGATGCAGGATGTTCCAACGAGGGGTTAAGGCTTCTCATAATATTTCCTATAAGCCCACACCTGTTTGTCTATATCCCCCATTTTTATTCATTATTAGCCAGATAGAGCCAAGTAATTGTGGTAATGATACTTGCTTTTTTGCCCAATGCTGGAATGCTAGTGAATTTAGGTATGCCCTGGTTACTCGCATGCCTCACTGGGTGCCTATGCCCATTGATGCCCCTCACGCTATGACTCTCTTCAGACAGAAAAGGGATCTTGGAACTACAGCCACCATTGTTACTACCATCTCATTGACGGCTGTTGGAGCTACCACCAGGGCATTAGCCATGAGTCATACTGGGCAGACTGCTCAGACCCTGAATAATCATTTAGCCAATGTAGCTCATGCCTTAGTTGTACATAAAGGAATTAATGCTCAACTAAAAGCTTGATGGTGTTCAATCAGAGGATTGACCTCTTGCAGGAGCAAATTGATACCCTATGGCAAATTGCACAACCTGGCTGTCAATGAAAGTATGCTGGACTTTGTGTCACTAGCATACAACATGAGAATTTTTCCTGTGCTGCAAATTTGCCTAAACAATTGTCGAGCTATATTTTAGGTAATTGGACTGGAGAATTCCATACTACGATGGAGCAGCTGAGAGTGGCCATTGTCACAGTAAATTCTACCGGAGTGGACGCAGGACTAGCCACAGGATTATCAACATGGATTGCTGCAGCCATGAATCATCTGAAGGAATGGGCGGGCATGGGAGTGTTAGCAGGCCTTCTGGTGTTGGTCTCCTTGGTTTGCCTGTGGTATATATGCAAGATTAGAGTCTCACAACAGTGTGATGCAGCCATGATCATTCAGGCCTTTACAGCCATTGAAGCAGGACATTCTCCCCAAGCATGGTTGGATACCATAAAAAGCTAAAATGATACGCTCAGGATGCGAGGCTAAGCACTGCACTCAGGGTCAGCCGCTTTGGACCCAGAGAAGAGCATGTCTGATTGCATGCGGGTTGATGCCCCAGGTCCCGCCTCTGAGAAAAAGGTATCGGACGGTCTGATGCTCTTTGGGTGGATGACACCTAAATGAACATCTGTACAAAGTCCCAATTTATTTCTAATATCAGAGATCAGACCTCTACTCTTGCCTGATGCGTCTAAAACAAAAAGGGGGAACTGTAGAGAGCTGCGGAATGCTATGCCTTAAAGATGGAGCTGGTTTCCGCCTTCCACCTTCCCGATGGTGAGTGCTCTCTGTCACGAACAACTCCACATTTGGCTAAGGCCGAGGATCTGGCTTGCTTCCATGTATGTGGACCTATCTGCATTGCCCCCGTGGCACGCCTGGGTTGGCTACCCAGAGGCTATTTAAGCTGTGGGCTGGCTTTCCCCGGGGTCCGAGGATTGTTCAATGTTCCTGAATAAACTGCATTGAAAAAAAAATAAAAAAAAAAAAATAAAAAAAAAAAAGAAAGTGCCACATCACAGAATAAAAGAGAAGGCTGACCCCAGGAGGCGGTCACCAGCTTTGACAGCTACCGCCACATCAGCCTTGAAGTCTGGTATCTTCCTTCTGTGTTACTGCAAATTTCCTAGTTCCAGCACCTTCCATTTCCATGTGAGTTATAGCAGATGGTTCCACATCTCATCTTGAAAACCCTTCTTCATTCTATTTTTGCAAAGTTATCACCTGCTCTTCCAAAATAAATATTTAACAATTAGCTTCCTGAATCCTGATAGCAACTCTGTCTTACCCTACGAAAGAAGAGACCTGTTCCTGACTGGGGCCTTGCTCATTCTCTGTCCTCTTTACCATTTCTTTTCCAGCCCTTTCTGTGTCACCGTGTGGATTATTTATCTCATTGAAGCTGCCCTGCTTCTTCATCCTGTTTTTTGTTTGTTTGTTTGTTTGTTTGTTTTTTACTACATGTTCCTTTCCTCTTTCTCTCTGCCTTATCCTCAATGGTCCCAAGATGATTACTTACTCTTTTCTTGTGAGCTAATGAGCTACCAAGAGCAGACTGAGAATCAATCACTCTTGCACAGTGCTGTTCAACCATGTGTTGCAGAACAAGCCGAGATCTGTCTTCTAGGGAGGATTGCCTTTGTTTCTAGTGAAAATACTCTTATTGACAGCTTATATACATTACAAATTAGTCAATTGTCAAATTCTATCTCTACATTTTGAGGTTATTGAATCTGAACACATATTTAAGAAAATCAGCCCATAGCCAAGAAGATGACTATAAGTCACTTTTGTTTGTTTGTTTTAATTTGAATGTTTAAAATCAAATCTCACACTGAACAGAAATGGTTAAAGAAAATACAACCTCTCTAAGTCTTTGAGAACTGATCAATGATTAGTGGTGCTAGTCTTTTAGCAAAAGTTTGAACTTATTAGCCAAAGGATAATAAACTTCTATGTTAAGCAAGATGTCTTTCCTGTTAGTTCCTGAAATGTCACCACTGGTTAATTATTCCCCTGTGTTTATAGTGCCAAGTCCTGAACTCTTTATATTTCTGGGTCTGGCTGAGATAGTAAACACTAATTCTTTATTGCATTAAACTTTTTTTTTTCCTTATGCAAGAGAAACATGCTCCAGTGTCAGAAAGAAAGAAAGAAAAAGCTTAAAAAAAAAAAAAGTCGGGTATGGCAATCTCAGCACCCAGTGTGGCTAAGACAGAAAAATTGTGAGTTCGAAGATAACCTGGGCTACATAATAGGACACTGTCTCAAATAACAAACATATTACTTAATCTCAAAATAACCATTAAATTTCTTTAGATTTCTTTATGAGTGCATCCCACAGGAAATAAGGCAGAAATATTAGCGATGCGATTGCCTTCAGTGATAACCAACACCACTGTTCCCAGCTGGGCTTGTTTTACTCTCCAGGCAGTATGGCTGCATGTGCTTGGTGCCTATATAGTACACAGCTGTGAAGGTGCCAGGTTTCCAGGGACTGTGACGCCTCCACGTGAAGCACGACTCTCCATTTTGTTTACGCTAGATTTGTGGCATGATTACTAAAAACGTGTTCTTTGTCAGAAGTCCAAATGGAACTTGGTGGCCTGTATATTACCTAGCATGTGTACAATACAAAGTGCTTGGACGGTATGTGGCCTGTTTTTGGTTCCTTCAATAACTGGAGAGTTCAACTAAAAACCAATAGGATTTCTTACCCTAAAATATCTCGTATGTTCTGTCATTGTGTGGGTTGAACGCAGCTCCATGTTCGAGTACTTGCCTGCCAAGAGCAAGGCCCTGGCTGTCCAGCATAGAGACACAGGCCTCCCAAACAGTCACATCAAATGTTAAAGGAGATTGTTCTGAAAGTAACTTCTCTGTAGTAGAAGCAGAGAGTGCCAGTGGTTAGCCGGAATCAACCGTGAGTCAGCAGGCCGAGGCTCACGTTCACGTCTGTGTCCTTTAAAGAGCGGATTCCACACAGGGTGAGAGGCGAGCAAATGATTCCTGGGGAGAACATTCTAGAACGATTTAGTCATTTGGGAAAACTCAAAGCTAGCGTGACCTACCCATGAACTTTCAGTAGGATGCATTGCAATCAGGTTTTTGTTTAGAATGATGAGAATGCATGCACAGCGAAGGAAAAAGAAAATGCAGAAGCAACTCTTGGAGCATGTGGTTCGCTAAATTCCGCAGAAGTCCAGCCTACTTTTTTCTCTGGGAATTCCATTTTGACCCTATGGAGGGCCCAGAAATGATGGTTGTTCTCCTTCCATCCTCTTTAGAGCTTTGGTCCTGCATGAGAAGTAGGTGTCCGTATGTCTCCTTGCTCTTGTACTTTCTATTCTCCCTTCTTTTGTGAGGTGCCTGTGCCTTGCATACAATGTCTATAGACCAATGTCCTGTGTCCCCTGCTATTACACTTTCATATAGATCTGTTGTGCAATGGACAGCATTTCTTGAAGACATTTATTCTTATACATTTTCATTTTCTTCACAGTGCTATTGTCATAACACACATTTACATATTTATACAGATCATAACACATATTTAAATATTCATGCAGATGATCCTTCTATATCCTAGACTATTTGCTCTTGCTTCCTTCACCTTTAATTGTCTTGTCGTGTGTCCCACTCAGCCAGTCACTCTTGTTCTTCTGGTCTGTCTTGACTAATGGCCAAAACTCTTCCATTATCACCATTTCTAGTCTTCTAGTCTACAGCCCTACCTTCCTCATTTTCAGTTTTGTTTTTTTTTTTTAAAACACCAGGATAGCAGAAATGACTTGACTGCAGATCCATTTCAATGACTAAACTTTAGTCCATGTGTTCATGTCTGCCTTTGGTCAATTTTTATGCTAATTCTCTTGTACTGTGACCTTTTTCATTTTTTTATTATTTGACAACACACACACACACATGCACACACATGCCACTCTACAAGTGTAACAGCCTAATGTTGCTGGAAACACTTAGACATGACTGTACTTAATGAAGTCACTATTCTTGAGTGTCTTGAATATTTTATGGAAAATTCTATGAACACCATTAATCCAGTTACTATTTGACATTCATTATAGGGTTTGCTCCCCAAATTCTTGTATTCCTTCCTCCTTAACCTCCTCATGGGTTACCTGCTTGATGAAACAGAACCTGTCTTCCAACATAGTCTGTCAGGGTATTCATCTCTACCCTTTCTCTGTTAACACAGACAGACTAATTCTAATTTGAGGACAATTTGAACACCAGATACCCTGCCCTCCTGTTCAAGGTCATTGCTCAGGTCTCTGCATGAGTAGTCTTTCTTTTTCTTTATTTCACTTCTTAAGTTCATGTTCTTTTATAAGGCAGCACATACATAATGCTTTGATTTATTCCAATAAAGAAAATTATTGACTTATATTTCCCTGTATTCTCAGGGTTAGAGAAAGTCTGCTGCAAAGATGTTCTCCACTTTATATCTCAAACCTCTCTGTTTTCATTTTCACTTGAAACTCTTCCAGTTGAATTTTTGTTTATAAAAGTCCTAACAAACTTTATGATTGCATTTCTCCTGCATCAGCATTTTGACTGTTGGGATCACTGGTGTGAGCCACCAAACCCATGCCATATCCTGGTTTACTTTCTAAATCTGACCAGATAGCTACTCTCTATTTTGATAACCACTCTCTCATTCTCTCTTGCTGGCTTCCTGGCACTCTATTCTCTGGTGTCCAGTGCACAGATCTTTTCCACTCTCTTTATTAGGTTGAGTTTATCTCCCCAAACTTTAAAGTTGGTGAACTGCCCACTCTGCCTTTTCAACGATGAGTCTTTTAAATTCACTTCTCAGTGTACTTTGGATTACTTAATTTCTTCCAGTGTATAGTTTTGATGATCAGTTTTTTTTGGGGACAGTTCCAATATGTGTATTTTCAGCCAAACATTCTTCCTGAATGTATCTAAACTTCTGCTTAGTGTCTTTGGAAGTCACATAGACAACTCCAATGCAGTGTGTTTAGATTTAGACTTTTGCCTCCCACTCACTCCCAATGACACTTTCACTTTCCCAACATACTTGGCCAATTTGAACTTGTGTGACAAGAAAGGTATTTTAGTGTTTGGTCATCATCCTGATTTATCAGCTCTCAAGTAATGTACAGACATTTCAAATATGTAGGACACTTCCAATGTATCTGACGAAAAAATGAAAGATGGTTGTGATTTGTCTTGGGCTATCTAAAGTTACTATTGTTGAGCTGAACGTCATGGGGTGATATGAAATATCTTCTATGAAGATATATTCATATATATATACATATATATCGCCATGCTAGAGTAGATTCCAATATAACTAATGTGAAATTTTAATTCCCATTATACTTTTAAATGAAAAATGAGGACAATAAAAACAAACATAAAATCCAGTGGGTCAATATTAAATTAAAATCTCCATTAGGGTATGCTTTGTTAAACCCAGAATTCTCATTCATAATATGTTTACCAATTACATTAACTTGTATGTAATTTAAAATGATTGACTTTTTTAGAGAGCTGATCAATTTGGAACCTAAGTGTTTTTCCTATACTGTATTATCAAAGACTGAACAGAGTTAAAATACATGCACAGGCCAGAATTAATGGAATGTAAAACTGAGATCCATTTTTTTCTCTTTCTTTACAAAAGAACACTAAGTGTTCCCATTTATTGGGTAGCCAGACAACTTCTAATATTGGCTGCAAGATTTAGTGTCTTAAAACAATAAGCTAAATCTATTTCTCTCAAATGCTGTGGAGTGCTGTAAAAAAACACAAATTAAAAAATGAATTCCCATAAGACTTCTAAATCAAAGTTGAGCAGTAATTGTGTTTTATTACCTTCTTCATAAAGCAACATGTCAGCATGCCCAGTCTCTCATATAGCTCAGCCCACTGTATTCATGTCGGAGTTACATGGAAGAATGACCCCGTGAAAAAAAAGTGAATGTCTAAAGTATCTTCAGCAGTTTCTTTCTCAAATGCCAACAGTGTTTTACCAGACTGTGAGGAATAATCTTGGTTTTTCTGATGGCACACATGTGGCATTTATCCTGCCCACAGTACACTGCTGAGCTAGTGCCAAAAAGAAAGAGAGAGAGAGAGAGTCGTGGTGACAAACATTCAATTAACATCTGGATTTAGCAATGGGAGCAGGGAACATATGTTTGCTGTTAAGACAGGATTTATCTACTTGGCTTTATTTTGACATTTCTGCTTTAAAAATAACATTGCCTAAACCCTAAGTGATATCATGCCCTGTTTTCAGGGAAGTCCAGAAATGAGCAACAGTCCTGAGAAGAGGGAAAGATCCCAGTGCACACAGCTGTGAGATGCTTCAAGCACGGTCTGTTTGTGAATCTCAGCTGAACTCTGATGTGGACATGCATTTGTTTATGTTTTGCAGTCACTTGCTATAATTTTTCATCGCGGGTCCACATTATGCTTTCTAAGGATTTTTGCTTTATTCACAACACAATCCCACTGAAACAGAACAAAATTTAAAGAAGCAAAAAGAATTCTTGTTAGTATCAACTTTGTGCTTGAATGAAAGTATAAACCCTGAAAGGAATAGAGAAGCTTTTCTCGGTTTGGGGAGGTGAGTGAGGCTGACACAGCAGAAGCCAGGCAGAGATGTTACAGGGATGTACAAAAGCACCACTAATCTTTGTAGAATTGATGGGTAGAATGTGATAATGGTTTTCATTTAATGCCTGCTTCATTTGTTAGTGAACTCTCTCTATTCCCAAGAGATAGAAAGAAAAAAAGATGGTTAGAAAGATAGATGATAGATAGATAGATAGATAGATAGATAGATAGATAGATGATAGATAGATGGATGGATGGATGGATAGATAGATAGATAGATAGATAGATAGAGCTTAGATATCTTTAGGTATCTGTCCCATCATCTAGGCTGCTTTAGTATTTGACACAACTGATCCTTGACCTCAGTGTGTCCTTATCCACCAACCCAAAGCAGCACAGATCACAGATGAGGACAAACAATAATGTGTGACTTTAGGAAGTGGTGGTCCAATTTTATATTCAAGCTGCATTTTCTTCTTGCTTTCTCACAGCCTTTTCATTTTAAGCCATGCATTATTTATGTTCATATCTATAGCATAACTATATAATAAAGTTGTAAAGCATCAAGTATAGTTCACATTATTTTAACTTATCTAGTTTACTGCCAAAACAAAACTACAGCTCCGACTCCGGAATATTACAAGCAGAAGGTGCCTTAGCGATGGTTTTGTGCACTATGTCAAGTTGTCCTTGTATTATCCAAATACTGATTCCTGTAACCAGAGCTCTGAGTACACACTGGACTTTGGGATTGTCATTTTTATGAAGCATCTCCTGCCTCTGTATTTTATAAACATTGTTCTCCACCACCTTCTGACTAGTTGAATAAAGAGCTGAACAGCCTATAGCAGAGGCAGAAGAGAATAGACAAGGCAAGAATAGTCAGAGCTAGGAACCCTGGGAAAGAAAGAAGAACTCTGTGGCAGACTTCACCTACCAGACATGGAGGAAGTCGGACTATGAATCTGGCGAGAGGTAATGAACCGTGTGTGGAGACTTAGATCAATATAAATGGGTTAATAGAGCTAGTTGGGATCGAGAACAAGCCAAGACCTAAAGCTGTCATGTATAAATGTTAGTCTCTGTGTCATTATTCAGAGATAGGGAGGGCATAGAAAGTTCTTACAGTTGTAAGTAGGTGCTCAATAAAAAAGAAATTAAAACCCATATTATTTTAACTCTACAATGTTACACACAGTAAGTGTTCAGTAAAAATGTAAAGTTCTAGGGGTGGCCACTTCTTTAGTAGTGTAACCACTGGTGATTTAGTTGTCCACTTTCTGATAAATAACCTATCACTGTGTTTATGTAAGGACTGTCAATTAAACTAAGTGGGTAAAAAAAAATGAAAGTGGAGGCTTATGGGTAATTAGAAGAGTTTTGGGGGGCTGGAGAGATGGCTCAGAGGTTAAGAGCACTGACTGTTCCTCCCGAGGTCCTGAGTTCAATTCCCAGCAACCACATGGTGGCTCACAACCATCTATAATGAGATCTGGTGCCCTCTTCTGACATGCAGATGTACATGCAGGCACAATGTTGTATAAATAATAAATAAATAAAATCTTAAAAAAAAAAAAAAGAAGAGTTTTGGTTGGAGAAAATGGAATAAGAGGATCAGGGGTCATGAAAAAGAACAAAATTCTTTACATACACATATGCAATTGTCAAATAATTTAAAAACTTACAGAGTTATGCGTAGTGATATGATGTAGTTTGAAAGAGTTGTAAATTTTGCATGCAACTAACACTTAATACATATTTTAGCACACAGGCATAATCGGATTATCTTTAATTTTCCTGGGCTACCGCATGACAAGCAACTATGAAAAAACAAAGTGGTTTTGGAAGATTTTTTTTTCTGGGATCAAAGATAAAGTCTGTCCTGTCCCACAGAACTCAAAACAAAGAATGCACATCTCTTTAAGTCTCTTGTTTTATTACAGAGGGGAGAGAATTGTGACCACAGAATTTTTCTCCAAGCTCTTTATCTCACTTAAAATATAAAGCAAGTGATGGTACATTCCAGGTTTGATAAATTTTAATGTTCATGTACCAGAAGCTTTCTTCATTCCCATGAGGAAGGACAATCAGTCAGTAACACAGACCTAAAAATGTCAGAGTAGTATGGTCTGCGCTGGAATGATCAGGGTGACTTCTAGGTCAGTTCAGCTTCATCTAATGTTGAAATTAAATTTCACTTCCTAAACATCAACAGGTTCAGGGGGTGTGTGGTGGTTAATCTGGTTGCTGGCTTGCTGGGACTGAGAGTCACAGTCACTGAGGAGACTCACCTCTGCCCTTGCCTTTGGGGGATGTTCTCAGGGAGATTTAACACAGATGGAAGGCCCACCCTGAGTGTACATGGTGCTATCCCATAGTCTGAGGCCCCAGACTGAATAAAAAGGATAGGGAGATCTGAGCATGGGCGTTCATGTCTGTCTCCTTGACTGTGGATGCAGTGACCAGCAGCCTCAGGCGCCTGCTGCCCTTCCCCCACTGACACATGTAGAACCCCTTTCAACACGTGCATTCCACCATGGTGGACTTCACCCTCAAGCTGGGAACTGAATAATCCCCTCTTTCTTTAAGGAGCTTTTGTTAATTGCTTTGTCATAACAATAGAATATTAGAGATTTCTGCAAAGCTATCGGCGTCATTAACAATTGGTCGACCTATGCAAAATAGAGAACCTGAGCACTGAGGCCAGACTGGCCAGCTAGTGTGTGTGTGTGTGTGTGTGTGTGTGTGTGTGTGTGTGTGTCTGATCATGAGGCTCACAGATTCGATTGGGTATATTCTAGAACTCTGCCTCCACCTTCATTACTGAGGTTTCACATGTACACCAATCCCGACTTCTTTGTGGGTGCTGGAGATCTGAACCCCCATTCCTTGCTGGCCAGCAGCTCTTCGGAGCCCGAACCATCTCCCCAGTCCCCACTATTCAGAACTTGATACTGTCATGATGGCTCCATCACTGTATTGCTTGTGGAATGACACTCAGTTTCCAAGAACTTTCTTTGGACTAATAGAAAGCAAGGGGAATGTGTGAGGCTACAAAAGTCTTTCTAAGTTTCTAAGTCAGATGTGTATAGGGCCATCCTTGACAGATACTGTTTTTTTGTTTTGTTTTGTTTTTTACTTTCTGTGGTATAGTTTCTCAAACATGTCTAGACATAGGAATTGCTTAGGTTAAACAAACACACATACATACAGATATACACACACAGCCATACATCAAATATCCAGAAAGACATACACACCATAGCCATACACACAATACACTTATAGACACACGCACACACACACACACACACACACACACACAGATTTCTTTTTGCAACAAGGTAAGCATTTATGAGAAGGACACCCGTAAAGATATTTTTACTAATCTGTCCCTTTTTCTGAAACAGTGTTTGGACAACCAAATACTATTTTTTGGCACCTCTGCCCAGAAATTACATAATGTGCACAACAACAACAACAAAACACACCTGTTGGGCTGGGGATGCAGTCAGAGGTAGAGTGCTTTAGCGGTTACAAGTCCCTGGATTCAACCCAGACTGCATACCTACAAACATACCTACGTATATGCATTTAATTTTGGCTAAGTCAGTAATTGTAGAAAGTGCCAGCTACGAGGCTCTGCTTACAAACCATGCATATTAATTTCGTGCTTTTGGACACATAATATAACAAGACTCTGCTGATTTTGTTGTATATAAAGGACAATTAATAAAAGAGATGCAGTCTATAAATCTTATAATAGTACCGTCCTCCAAATCCTCACTGGGGCTGGACATGGCTACCAGTGGTAGAGCGCATGCTGAGCTCAGGTCAAGCCCTGCTCTTCCCCAACATGGCTAAGAATCAGCTAAGTTTCTGGAGATATACTTGTGACCCTGTTATGATGGAAGAACAGCTACAATTTTAACTTCTGATGAGCCTTATTGTGAAACAGGACTTAATTCTCCGCCTTAGAACTACAAGGCTAGACAAGAGCACACACTCTCCAGTTGGTGTGCTGTTAACATCTTTGGTTTCACAATATTTTATGCTTAAGAATGACAATCACTCTTCCTTTTTCTTCTATTTTTCATCCATTATAATCTCAGGCTTTAATTCAAACCGATTTAAAACATAATGCGATACCTATCATTTACCCAGCTCCCCTGTCCCCCATTGCTAACCGAAAAAGATTGATCGCAGCGCCCAGTAAAATGACAGCACCTGTCCTCAGGGCCTCTGAGGTAGTGCTTTAATGGAACCACCTCTGTAAATGTGACTATAATGAAAACTGCAGGTCTAGGCTTGTTGCCTGCGTTCATATGTCTCCCTGCATCCATGAGAGTGATGACAATCTTCATGAAACCTCGCTGTGCTGGAATGCGTTTTGCAGTCTCACCATCGTACCCAGACCCAGCGCCTTTGCCTTCTACTCTCACGACAGCCCTCTGCTTGGGTGTCTGTGGATTAGCCAATCACAGAAGTCTTTACTGTACATGTGCTGAGTTTCCTGCAAACACTTTGCTCCTGAGTATGGACAGATCTTACCACACCGTAGGAGAGAGCGGAAGTGTCTTCACTTCACACTTTCCTTTGTCCGAAAAGGCCAGATCTGATCATTGCAGCAGCTACTGAATATTTTTAATTCATCATGCCAGACTTTGTATCCAAGCAGCTTTATCGTGAGCTGCGTGGCCACGCTCAAAGGTGAGTATCCTCCCTCATTACCTC
The DNA here is from genome assembly GCF_030254825.1 of Meriones unguiculatus. Taxonomy (NCBI): domain Eukaryota; kingdom Metazoa; phylum Chordata; class Mammalia; order Rodentia; family Muridae; genus Meriones; species Meriones unguiculatus. The sequence continues at coordinate 125,404,115 of NC_083353.1, read as the reverse complement.
AGCACTTTTCATCCCAGATAACTGCCATATTTGCCATTCTGGCCTGAATCACAAAGACATGGCCATGAACTTCTAAGAGTGTCAGTCAGTAAAGGACACAAATATGTCAATATTCTGTTCTGTGATACGCAAAAGTCACTTCTGCCTCAATGTCATGAAATATAGTACCTTGTTCTTTGAGGACTGAAGGGTCTGTCATTCATTTCCTGTTACCCGTTCTGTTCTGATTGAGACAGAAATTAAAATATACTTCCATTAAATTTATGTGTGTTTGTGTGAATGCAGGTATCCAGAAGAAGGTGTTGGGACCCTTGGAGCTGGACTTACAGAGGGCTGTGAGCTCCTGGTGCAGCTGCTGAGAGCTGAACTTGGGTCTTCTGAGAGAGCACTGTTCCTGTTGGGTCAGTCTTCTAGCACCTGAATATTTTCTTTATGTTGAAAATGCTTGCTTTCCTGTGGTCTAGTTTTCAAATTGTCTTAAATCATTTTCAGTTATTTCATGTCTTTGTGTCTTCCTGCTGCTGAGACTATTACTCTCATTCAGTTTCTCCATCAGTCAGTTCTCACGGCGAACATTTCTTTCTTTTTGCTCAATACAGATACATTGCAAATGTAATCTATAGAACTGGAGTGGCTTCTCTGGAAGTGCGGTCATGAGTTAATACATTAACATGCACCCATGCTGATCATGGCCAGTGCTGTCCTTGGGCTTGACAGTAGGCAGCCGATGAAGCCAGGCTTTCATTTGGTAGCTGGGAGAGTTCCGTGGTTATCTTGCGCTAAGGAGGAGGTCTCCGTCATGAGGTTCATTTTGTATTACACATTAAAGTGAGGGGAAATTATTTTTCACAATGGCCTCCTGCTGCCTAGGCAAGGCTCAAACCAGCTATAAATTCATTAATTAACTTAATCTCATGATCCTCCTGTCTTTACCTCCTGAGTGCTAGGCTTACAGACATGCATCACCACGTCTGGCTTACATGCTACTAGGAATTGAACCCAAGACTTGCTGTGCACTAGCTAAGCATACCAAATGAGCCATATCCCTGGCCCGAAAGGAATATTCATTGTATAATATTCATTTTATAGTACTTGCAAGGTTTTCTAAACATTTTGGTTCCTTTTCTGCAAGTTTTAGAATGTCATCTCTTATTCGTATGGAAGTTTGCATACACAATGTATATAAATAATTAGTTATTTTGGAAGCATGAGTTGATTAGAAAACAGTTTGCCAGTAATTAAGAAAATACATTTAAAGGTCACTGTCAAACGCTCTCAAATGTAATCTGTCAGTCCCTTAGGCTTTGAAGGACAGCAGCAATCCTATAGGCCACTGTATGATAATGATGGTATTGTTATTCATTTATTCATTTATAATATTTAGCAAATATTGATGAGTTAGAAACTACCTGGGTATGAGGTAAGAACTGGAGAGAATATGAAAATACAGTCACTAGAGTCTTACATTTTCTTGCACGAGAGGAGAACATGTCCACCATCCTTGCTTCCTCACATTCTCTGTGTCCAAAGTGACACTTTGTGGCCTCTATTTATTTCCTGCTTCCTGACTTGTAGTGGTGACTTGAATGCCACCCTCTCTAACTCCCTTGGACTTAAGTTGGACCCTAGTGTTGGGCACTGATCCTTTGATGCAGAACAGCATCTGCAGCTGAGTCTGCCGGCTTTACCATAACATAGTATGGTAAAGGGCGAACATAGTCTAACCCTATATGAGAGCCGGTCACCTGAGGACCTGCTACCTTACACTCCAAATGATTGTTCGTGTCCAACATATGACAAGGAAGAAGAGGAAGGTTACTCCCTGTGACAGTGGCTAAGGATGGGGAGGAGGAAGGATGATGTGCTTCCTCTAATGAGCAAGCCTGCACTTGCTTCTGCTTTTTAGTCACAAAATCAATAGAGGGTTGCTTTATTCATTAGCATATTGAATGTTGGAATTAAAGTTTTTCCTCACAGAAAATGGTGCCTTATTAGGAAGCCTGGTGGCACATGCCCGTAACTCCACCACTTTGGAGGCTACGTGACAGGTCCTGTGTCTTGAGAAAAGGCTTGCTGACTGCTGATTAGTCTAATTATTATTTCAGATGGGCTCACTGGTTACGACCAAGCTCTTTGAAGTATGTGATTTAACTTAAAAGATTCTGTAGTCGTTCTCCATCCTCGTTTCAAAAGCAAAGCAGCAGAGAACCCTTGCTTTACCCTCAGGATGTTGTCCTAGATAAACCACTAGAACATATGTCTAAGAACTGAGGAATTCTGTCTGCCAGGCGCCTGCTTATGAAACCAGCATTTGTCTCACAGGGGTGTTCCATGTCACATAGTTGACTCACCAGTAATGAAAATGAGAGATTCTTCTGGAGACATATTAGTTTCACACATGTACAGTGTGCTTAGGTGTAGGTAGGTATGTATATGTGTGTCTGTTTAAGTGTGTATGTACATTTTATGTATGTTTAGGTAGGTGTTTGTGTGTGTGTTTATGTGTATGTGTGCTTACGTGTCCTGCAAACCCTGATCTGACTCCTACACAGAAGGGTATAATTTTAACCCAGAATCTCTATAGAGTATTTCAGGACCACTGAGAATAATAACCTAGCAAATAAAGAAATACTTAAAAGCTTTTCAGGGATGATAATGAGCACAGACTTGGATCTGCAGCACAGCTCCTCTGAGAGGAGAGGGTGAGGGGAAACACTTTGGAAACTGCACACCTGGAGGGTGACTGCAGTGCTAGACTCTCATGGTGACAGTAGGTTAGGTCACTTCATCCAAATATTCCGCAGAGTGTGACAGATGGAGCTTGACCTGTGATTTTTAAACTTGGCTTCAAAGGATCGGAGGGCCAGCAGTGAAGATTCACCATTAATGCAAATACAGAAAGGCCTGAAGTTTGCAAATGAGAAAGAGAAACAACCGTATCCTGAAAACAGGATAAAGAGGTTTGGAAAAGACAAAAATTTTACAAGCAGACAAAGAACAAAAAAATAATGTATATTGTTATCACAGTGTATAAAATACAAATGGGTCAAACAGACTTTTTTAAGGTTTCACCTCAATGGGAAATTAAGAAAAAAAATTAGAAAGTCATAGTGGATTTAAAACATCAGGGATGTATGTTCTAATCCATGCAGTAATCCCCAGAGCTAAGCAGAATATCACTCTGAAGCTATTTAGGACAGAGTTGAGTTATCCTCAATGAATGGAAGAAAGGGAAAAAAGAATATATCAGGTGCACACACACACACACACACACACACACACAGGAACACACACCATTCCAACTAAAAGGCAAAGATTGCATTCTATATATAATACAAAATTTCATTTGTTACCTGTGGTCATGATTAAAATGAAAAATATAAAATGTAGCAAGCAAAAGGATGGAAAATCTTAGATAACAGAAACTCCAAGCAAAATGATTTTTCCTTGGCTGTATGTTTTTAAGAAGAAGGCCTTGTTACAGACAGAAGAGGCTTTTATGCAACACCCTACCCTTAGCCCCCAAGATTAAAACATTCTCTTCTGGGGGAATCTCTTTAAGCAGGAAAGCAAACTACTCTAAAGAGCTCCAGGAAGTCCCTGAAAGTGACTAGATCCACTAGGTCCCTCCTTGCCACAATAAGCAATAAAAGCTAAGAGTCCTTTCAGCACTGAATGAACAAAGCTGAGCTTCAAAGAAAACTCTGACACCGGAGCAGCTACGTGGAAGGAGCAGAAACCAGCCAAGCTGTCTGGAAGAGGTTTAGACCAACTGAGGCACCTGGAGAGGACACTCAGACCTCTTGAGGTGCCTGCAGGCTGGGCAGTGTGCTCCCAGTTTACAGCTTCATGAGCTGTCTGTCACCCGCGCTGGGGTGGGTTTTATTGATGGAGTTGTCTTTGAGTCCTTTCTGCTCTTATAGTTCACCGGCCTGGACTTTGGTGGGCACCCCTATTTTAGTCTGCTGTGGGAGCTTCCTGTCTGGGGTGAGTAGGTATGTGTGTTGCGCTTCCTCAGGAATAGTTTCATAACACAGCAGATGCATGTCTCTTAGCCAAAATAACAATACACCTGGGACATTCTCCTCCTCTCTTTTCTTCATATTAAGATACAAAGGAACTGAATCTGGATACTCTTCCATACATCCTTACCAGTCAGATAATACCCACCTACTAGACGGTCATGGTGTAATTTATATAACACTAGTTTACACAGCAAAAGAGCCTTTGCAGATAAAACACACCGAAGACCTTGAGATGGTAAGGTTGTCCTCTGCAGTCCAATGGCTGACATCCTTCTAGTGGAGGCACAAGGACAGTAGGAGCCAGACATGAAGATGTGAGGGCAGTCACTGAGTCCTGAATGTGCCACTCTGGGGCAGAGATCCCCGCGAGCAGTGCTTCTCAGTCTCCTTAACTGCTCTGGCACTTTAATAAAGTTCCTCAGGCAGTGATGACCCCCAACCATAAGATTCTTTCACTGCTCTTTATAACTGTAATTTCACTACTGCTACAAATCATAATGTAAATATCTGATCTGCAAAATATCTGACATGGGACCCTCAAAGAGGCTGTGACCCACAGGTTGAGAACCGCTGCTCTAGAAAGTGGACTGTTCCAGAAGGAGCAGGTCTGCCAGTACTTTGACGTCAGTCCCTAAATTCCCACATTCATACTTCTGAGTTCCAGGAATCAAAGAAAATGGACTTGTGTTGCTTCCAGCCATCTTGAGTGTTGTATTTGTTCACAGTCTCAATGGGAACCTGGTTGAGTAACATGGTTTTCTCACCCACGATCTTCCCTACTTGGCTTGTTCCCACTCAGGACCAAGCCCTAGAACAACTCTGTTCAATCTCACCCCAAGTCAAACGCCAGAAACATGCTGTCTGTCTCCCAGCCCGTACTTACATGAAAACTGGCAGAAATCCATGCTCTGGTCCTGGGGCATCTGTGGCCCATTTAGCTCACCGTGTGTCATCTAGGCATCTATCTAGCTGGGGTTTGGACCTCATTCATTAGACATGCTCCACATACTTGCTTACTGAGAGAAGAAACTACAGGATGCTGATACATTTAAAACTACTTTTGGTAATAATAAGTAAACAGTTGACATTTGAATAAAAGTGGAAAACGTAGGTGATTACATACATTCGCAACTTCATAAGATCCGTGCAGCAGCTGGTCTACGTAACGACTTAGATCTCTGATTCTCTTGTGATCCACGTCTGTAAAAGGCAAGTGCCACCAGTGAGGAAACCTGTTTTTTAAAAGGAGGAGAGTCATTTTGGTCAGTATGAAAATTAGCCCCTTTGTGGTTGGTCACAGATTTGACGCCTGCATCAGTGGAGGGCCAACCAAACATTAGAGAATGGCAGGATGTACATGGTTAATTCTGACCATTTCATGGGCACAACTGTCATCATTTGTGCTATTTTTAATCATCACTGATATCAAGACTAATTTAATTTAACATTAAACTAATTTAATATGATCTTTATTACTGTATTTATAGCACACTCCAAATGTTTCCTCCTAGTACATATAGGGACTAAGACATAGTTTCTGAAATTAATAATTCATAGTTTTTCAAAGTGTTCTAACTGCACTGTTTCTTCTCTGCTCTTGACAGACATCATTGCATGAAATAAATTAGACATTTCGTCAGGTAACATCTGCTTCCATCTGGCCTCATTCCTGTGAGTTCAAGCCACACTGTCTGGAAGAGTATGGGCAGAAGGCTTCTCTGTGATCTACCTGAAGACCATCTTGGTGAGTTGGGCTTAAGAACAGTTTGGTGGGATGGCCCGGTAGTGGTTCCACGGGGTAACGTATTTGCCTGTATAACCGTATATTTTCAACAGCTTGCTGTTGGCCTGCCTATAGTGCTTCCTGGAAGGGGAAATGAGGAGGCTGGTGGATCTTTCTCAGCAAACACACAGAATCAAGTGGTGATGCCAAGCAGGACATTCCGTGCCACTTGTTAAAAAGATCATGGGAGTGCAATATAAATAAATAAATGTATTCAATTATTACCTAGTGAATAAGTAATATTTAATATTTTTAAATAGTTCATGAATCTAAGAATTGAAGTATTAAGATTTGTTTTCATCTGGACTTAGTTATGAAAATTAGGACCAATAAAAATTAGTCTAAAATATAAATATATGTAATATATAATTACACACACATGTGGTGACAGTTTTGGAAATGATCTTGGCAACTAGATGGCTTCAGTTGGTGTTAAATATAACTCATGCATCTATGTGTAGAACTCCCCATATTGGTTTAATAAAACAATTTAATCTTTGTTGGTGTTTCATAGATACTGAAAGTTCTAAGTATAAATACATGCACAGAATTGGGCCATACTAGTGCCACTCAATCCAAATGCCACATTGAAATCAGTCATTAAAAAGTATCCTTATGCTCTTTTACCTGACACTGCTAACAGATTCACTCTCCATTTTGTTCTGGGAAAAACAAGAAAAAGAAAACAAAACAAAAATTTGTTTTTCAGTTTTTGTATTACTTTTTTTTTAAATGCTGATAAAAAAAGAGTTGTTCTGCTTGCTTGGGAAGTTCATTTTTTTCAGTACTAACACCAATAATTTTTTTTTTTTTTAATCTGCTTCAGGATGGATTTTACATCCCAGGACAGCACACAACAAAATTCTGAGGCTAGGAGGAAAGCATTGTTATAACTGCTAAAATTCATAGCCTTTTTGTTGATACCTACCTTAGTTCTTAACTATGGCTCTTTCTGTTATCACCTGCTATACCTTTAGCATGTCAGAAGACATTTCGCCTCTAAGTATGTCTCTATGGTTTCATTTCTCACACTTTGTATACTTTGTTACCTGCCAAATTAAGGGTCACTTAGAAACCCTTTGTCTAGTTAGTCAAAATGGTGTAATGTTGTTTCCTGCACCTGGATACTTGGTTGCGTTTTTGTTACCTGGCTGTTACCTGTTTATGGTTTGTTTCCTGCACCAGGTTACAGTTTTATTACCTAGTTGTTACCTGGTTACAGGTTTTTGTTTGTTTGTTTGTTTGTTTGTTTTGCATTAAAAAGAAAACATTTTAGGAGCAGACCAATGTCATGGTCTGGCTCCTGAGTCCAGATTATGTCCCTGGCTGATCAGTTCCTGTTTAACATTCAAGAAACATTTGTTGAGCTCTGTCTGGTGTATGAGTGGTCAGTGAGCGGCTATTCCTGAACCTCTAACAGCATAAAGAAAAATGGGAAGAGGGGATGTATTCTTGCCTACTCCAATAGATGAGGATGAAAGCCATTCATTCTAAGAAAATCTCCATGCCTGTGTATTCCTAGGATGTCCCAGAAGCACAAATGGCCCAATTGGAAGACCTCTATTGCAGGCTATGACTAATTAGAATTTCATTCTTCCTGACTGTGATGTTCTGATTTTTTTTTCTCCTCCAGCTTGGATATATGGAAGTCTCATAAGGCTTCTCTTAGTAAATGTAGGAGTCAGAGAAAATTTTGCCCTCTTCTTCCATATGCATAATCTCTAGTGTTGGTCCCTGGAGGAGTGACAGCCCACAGGAGCTGCTCAGGGCACATAAGGCTAAAAGTCCCTCCCTCAGAGGCTTCCTGAAATGGTTTGCATATCAATTTAGCTTCATTGCCAGGCAGCAGTCCTGTATGGAACAGAATCCTAACTAAGGCTGGAGATTGAGAAAAGGCAGGTGGGAAGTGGTGCTCACATTTCCAGAGTTCTCCAAGAGGCTAGAGAAGGAGGCCTTTAACAGGGGTTAATGTATATGTGATTTGTACTATTCTGTGACTGTCAGTGAAGACAGCTCTAGATACTGAACTTTGCAGCTGAAGTTTGAAGATTTTTTGCTTATGCTTCTTTTTTTTCTGATTCTATTTAAAAAATCTAAAACCTATGTATAGATGTCTCCAGAATTGATGCATTTCCCTCTCAGGTTCCTGAACTGCTGTTTAAAATCTTGTCTTCCAGCTACTGGAAATGTTCATGTTTCAGAGCATCTTAGACATCAGCAAACATACTCTTTCAATACTTCACGATATCTCTTCACTCGTTGGCACCTTATATTTACGTTTTGAAAAGTGACTAAAGCAAAGAACAAATATAAATTTATATGTGCAAAGCATGTCAGGTCATAAGCAACCACTAACAGTGTTAAAGGATGGTTCACTTAACAAAAATCCTAGTGCAGATGAAAGAAAAATCAAAATTTGGTTTATCTGACTGCCAATATCATAATTGCTGGGGCACTCATCTTTTTAAAGTTAAAGTACAATTTTGTTGTACACTGAAATTCATGATTTAGATTTCCCTCATTTTAACTAACAAGTATTTTTAAATTAGATCAACAGCAATTGTTCTAATTGTATCTATAGTTATCTTACTTCAGTTTTTTCCACTATAACAATGATCACAGTAATCCCTTCAAAATGTACATTAAATAAATAACATTTAGACCACACAGGTTTAGTAATTAATGATTAAGAAAACTCAGGCTTGAGAACAGTGAAGGTGAATTATGAATAAACAATTGATGTTATCACCCTCCTACAAAAATCCTGTCTTCTCCCCATGTATTCATGTGTGCCTACATATGAGCTTTTAATTTTCAGTTATTGTCAAAAGCATAGGCATGCTGATTTGGTTTCGACTTTCAATTTCAATTCCATTTTTATAGTAACAACTGAGAAGATTAAATTTTAAAGCAGGGAAATAAAACAATTTTCCCCAATAAGTGATGAAAAATGAAAGAGGTTCTGATTTTTTTTCCATCTACAAAAATCAATGGCTGGAAGCAAAAGAGAAAATTGCCAACTTTGTTCTGCTTTCGGCTGCAAAGGGCTCTTTGCTTGGGCTCTGCTGGGACAGCATATCTGTTTTAGAACTGCATGTTGCTTCCAAACAGGAAACCTCTTAGCCATCATTTTCCCCCTTTGCTCAAGGGCATGTTCTGAAGGCCAAATAAGGCAAGGGGTAAGTGCCTTACTCTGGGAGAGCCACCGAGGAGAATTGCTTCTGAATTTGGCTGTGAAGTCTGTAAAACTGCTCAAATGACTTCCTGGTCAGGCTTTTCCTGCTGTCGCTGCATGTCACCTCGATCAGATACAGCTGCAGATAAACAGTCAAAAATCAAAAGATGGACATAAAACTAAAATCAGCTTTTAGGTGAACTAAACAAAGAAGGAAACTTTCTGTTAAAAGAGAAATATCAAGGCTGAAGGATGCAATTTATAATGTCAAGATTACCTATAAATAAAATGTATGAGGGTACCATAATTTTATGTTCTGGCAGCATTGCCTAATTTCTGCTGTCCTTTCTTACAGACACTTTAATTAGTTCTTGATTTATATTCTACCACGGGGTAGGAACTGTTCCCTCTGATGGTTCTCCACTAATAGCTCCGGTTGTTACAATTTTTCTTAAAACATCTCCTTAATGGCCCTTCTCCAGTTGTAACTGATTTTTCAATTTGCATAGCAAAAACATCATGCTTTAAAAGGTCTGTCCAGCAGAGCCTGTGGCACAGACAGATTTGGACTTACGTTGCTGTGTGTCTTGCTGAACCCTAAAATTGTGGCTCTCTGAATTGTCCTGGTTTTATTCAGGATGCAGGCTTCCTGGAGAAGAGTCTGAGGGGAAGGTTTGGCAAGGCTTATGGCTGGCATCTGTGCAAGCGTGTGGATCAGGTTATTCAACTTAACTGGGAAACACTCCAGACTTTCTTTTATCTTCCTAGAAAAAGGAAAAAGAAGACAGTAAGAAGCACTCCCTGTACTCCCGGCTTGGCTTATAATGGGGCCTTATGTTTGCCAGATGCAAGTGTGTTTGGAGGGTGAGACAAAAATGTGTATATACAAAACCCAGATACTGAATATTGTATCTCTAAACATTTAGTTCACATCTGGAAATTATTAAGAAATGAAGAAGTCACTCTCTTGGTGAGATAGAAAAGTGTAGTTGGATCATTATATTCTGACAATTTTTAGAACTTTGTTTGGGGCCAGTGAGATAGCGGGTCATGGGCTTGCTGATGAGTCTGACAACCGAATGCGATCCCTGGAAAAAAAAACAAAAACAAAAACTTACTTCCATAGTGTGTGCTCAGGGTTCTTTGATTGCTGCATGTGTGCTGTGAGCACAGGAGTGCACCACACGCACACACACACACACACACATGCACACAGAGGGGGCAGACAGACAGATAATGAGAGAGAGAGAGAGAGAGAGAGAGAGAGAGAGAGCAGTGCCACACATCTGTAACCCCAGCCAACACTGGAGGAAGAGGAGAGAGAAATGGAGAGAAAGAGACGAAGTGAGAGGGCCTCGACACATGCAAAATAAAAAAGTGGAATAAATACATTTATTTCGTTCTCTGTATTTGGAGATTACAATTTTAAAACAAATTAACGGTAGCTTGTAAGCATTTAAAGTATGTACACACATCCGAAAATTAAACCTAGAAACAGAGGTAGGTTCAAAGCTCCAGCCAGGCGGCGCAACCCGTAGCTGACTCGCAGTCCCGCGCAGAGCCCCGAGCTCACAGCACTGTGCGAGTTTTGGTAACGCCTGCCTGTGCTTGGTTCGCGAGCACGAACTCGGTAGATGACACCATGTAGCGACGTCAAAAGCTAGACATGGCGTTCCCACTCCTTCCTCCTCCTCCTTAGTTAAAGGATTTTGGAAACTATGACTTGGCTTTCATTATTTACTTCCATTGTGTCTTTATATACTTCTATTTCTTACATGTTGTCTTTAAAGAAATGTCAGTATGCTATAACAATTTATTTAATGCCCAAGTACCTGATGTGAGCTATTTTTCACCTTATAGTGTTTTTTTTTTTTTTTTCCTATTTTGATTCTGGTATCTGACCTTGAAAGCATATCTTTAGTTCTGAAGAAAGTTTGCATTCTGATGATATGATTATCTCTCAACGTAAAGTTTGCATGCTTTTGTGATATTTTTATTTATTCCCTACTGGAAGCAACACTGAAATTTGCTAGCTTCCTTTCTGTTCTCTCTTCTCCAGTATGATGGGCCATGTAAACCTTGTGTCCCACTAACACGAGAATGTAAGCTCTCTGTAAAATTACAGAGAATGTAATGTACGTTTCCCAGGTACCACTGACATAGATTTTAAAGATTTGCTTTTATTTTAATTTGTGTGTGTGTGTGTGTGTGTGTGTGTGCATATACTGCAAGTTCTTACACTGAATATGACTGGCATCCCTTTTTATTCCGTAAACATTTCTAAATGCTTCTGGATCTTATTAAATTTCTTCTTTCTATTGAGGTGACAAATGTATTACCTGTTTAATTGCTTAGTAGCTGTGTTTGAATATTTGTCTTGTAATCATTTATGTAAACTCTTCGGTGAGATTTCTTTCTTGTTAATCTTTTGGGATTGTTTTGCTTGTTGCCCAGTTCAGCTGGGAAAAGAAGACTATCTCTGAGTCTTGAGGCTTCATCTTTTCCTTGACAATGGGAATGCTTATAAATTTTCACTTTCAGAAGTATGATATTTATCTACATTTCCCTTCATTATGAACTTGCTAATGTTTTGTGAGATGAATTGATATAATCAAGCATAAATATGTGCACTGGCATGCATCAACACTTTTCACTCAATCTCTCCTTTACAACCCATCCACCAGGTCCTCGATGGTAACAACGTACTCCAACCATGTTTAATAATTTCCCCTGCCTCTATAAAAATGAAGACTCATTTATCCTTTTCTATCCTCTAGCTCTTTCTGAACAAGTGTCAAATTCTCCCATTAGTTACTCATTTGTGTATACCAATGTTAAAATTAGCTAAAATCATTTAAATACCACTCCCATCCCCATTTCTTATTTCCGCAGTGTTTGTTACTTTTGATGATGCTCTTGGAGTTAAGAGCTCATGAATATACGCTGTAGTTCAGAGCACTGACTTTAAAGTCAGGGAAACAGTAGTAACAGTCTAAAGATGTTACCAGTTGTTATTTATAAGTGTTTGTCCAATTACTCATCAGTTTACCGATCTAGCAAATGCTTACTGGGCACTTTGTTGTGCTGGGGGTGGGAAGCTCTGGAGTGATGTACACCCAGACCTCAGAGAGAAGTGACCACAAACCATCCACCTTACGTTCTGATGCACTCGCATCACAAAATCCCACCTGTGTACCTGCTCTGCTCTCACATTGCTCAAGGGTTAAATCTTAGGCAAAATGCGGCCCTGTGAGCATTTGTTTTAACGTGTATGTGTGAGCCTCCTGTATGCAAGTGCCCTTGGAGGCCAGAAGAGGGTGCCAGCTTACCTCCAGCAGGACTTACGGATAGGTGTGAGTCACCAGATCTGGGTCCTGGAAACTAAACTCTGGAAGAGTAGCAAGTGCTCTTAGCTATTGAGTTATCAGCCCCTTGCTCTGCTGTTTTGAGGCAAACTATCATTCACATCCACTTCCTCTTACAGGCAAAACATCACACATTACCATCAAATATTACTCATCCAGGGTCTGAATTGACAGCAGTAGGAGCCCAGCCCTGGAGGTCTGATACATCTGTATAAAACCTGTACACCCAGGGAATAGCTCCAGGACTCACTCTGTTTAATGCCAACGGTGCAGGAGCACGCAGAATAACTTCTCAGCTTGGGGAATGGAGGGCAGGAGGGCTCATGTCTGTGAGCCACACATTCTACCATTGGGCTATGTCTCTAAATATGCAGAGTATTCTTATACTTAAGATCCAAAGCTAAGCCAGAGGGATCCAAGCTCTGAGAAAAGCCCCAGGCATCTTGATAAAGAAAGTCTTAAGTCCCTTGCTAGGTCCTGCTGTGTGCACTGGGGCCTGCCGGTCATGAAGCCAATTAGAGCTTTGGCCTCAGGAAGTCTACATGGGCTAGCAAGTACCTCCTGATAAGCTCATCCTCCAGAAAAGCAGCAAAATTATGTTCTCTGTGGATAAATCAAAATCCAAGAGCGGTTCAATGCCACCAGAAAAAAAAATAATGTAACCTAGGAAGCTGTAACCAAAGAGTTCCATTCATATTTCTCTGATTCTGAAGTTACCATTCTGTTTATGAATTTTATATAGTGGAAAAAAATCTTTCAATTTTGTCTTACGAAGGAAAGTAATCTGCTAGGTTTAGTGTGGACTCCCTGTTGTGGTCAAAGCTGTAAGTTGTTCAGCCTTTGACTGTTTTACTCAGAAGTAGCCCGTGGGCAAAAGAAGAAAATGTAACAGATATTTTCAGCTACCTGAAAATATCAATAATCATAAAACTTCTTAAACTTTAGACCTTATTTTGTTTGTTTCTTTGCTTGCTTGCTTTATTGTTGCTTCTGTTTTAGGGGACCTAAGCTGGCTTCAAACTTGAGGTCCCCCTGCCTCAGCTCTAGGGCACTTGGACTGCAAGCATGTGCTACCATGCTCAGTAAGTTCAACCTCAGAATGTATGTGCACTGCATTCTACTTCACAGTAAGCGGGTAATTTCATCCAATATATGCTAACGCTTTAAACTGCTTCTCCTCAGAAACAACTACCTCCCAGGAATGTGTGCATGGGTGGATACTAAATCTCTAGCTCTGATCATCACAGCAACTTCAGGAACGATGGAAATTCCTCTTAAAATTAAATGATATGATTTTTACATGTGTGTGTGTTATACAAATATGTGTGTATGTGTTATATGTGCACATGTGCATCATACATAGCTCTATGTGTGTGTTCCACATGCATGTGTAGGGCAGAGGTCAGAGACCAGCCCTGGAAGTCTTCCTCAGTTACTCTCTACCTTTGCGACTAGTCTCGCTAACCTGGAGCTTACCAGCTTGGCTAGCCTCACTTGCCAGCAAGCCCATAAGGTCTCCCAGCTCTGCCTCTCCGGTGCTGTGATTCCAACCGCACATCACCACACCCGGTTCTACATGGGTGCTGTAGGCCGGAACTCAGCTCCTCATGTTTGGATGAGGATTTACTAATTGAGTTACCGCTTCAGTTCAAATAACGTATTTTTGAATTCACGTTGACACGTATGAGGAAACTTTTTCTCTTCACGTAAGCCGGAGTGACCACTGGGAAGTATCACCTTCAAGGAGTGGACCGGAGTGATGCGTGAGCCCCTCAAGCGACCGTAGGACACCACTCCCTGAGCTTGTTTATTTTCCCAGTTTAAGTTATTTACGTGCTTCCGTGTATGTTACCAGAATATAGGTTTTCCTGGAAAGTTTCTTCAATGATCTCAGGGAAATATTTTTCCAAAGATCGTCTGTGAAGACTTTGTGGGAGTCACTCTTTACGTTTCTAGGGACACTGTAATTTTATCATTTATAAACAGAAAGGTTTCCCATGACTCAAAAACTACCAAGAGAAAGTTTGTTCTCCATTTAAATCATAGACATCTCATGGCAGGGATTCTGCCACATGAAATGAGCACATTATTATACTTCCGTTTTTGTCTTGTTTTTTGTTTGTTTGTTTGCCTTGGGGTTTTGATTGTCCAGCTTTCTGAGTCACTCAGGGGGGAATGATAAATTGATGCAGCATTGTCACAATTGTTTTTCTTTTTAATTTTATGAGAAAAAATAATAATCCAACATTCAACTTGCAACTTTGGAAATGCTGGACTAGCACTTTTTAATGCTTCTGTTTATAAAATATGCCATCACACAATTCCCATTGTTTATACATTTATATGTCAAAAATATTCAAGCACATATGTCAATCAAAATGTGCTATTTAAAAATGTATTTTAGAGGAACGGTTGTTAAGAGAGATGGCTACTCTTGCAGAGGACCTGGGTTTGTTTCCAGAAACCAAACTAGATAACTCCCAACAGCCGGTAACTACAGTTTACAAGATCTGACTCAGTCTTCTGGCATCTGTACAAACATGCTACCTATACATACATGCAGTCTAAGGCACACACACACACACACACACACACAGAATTTAAAGCATATACTCAACAAATGATCTTTGCTAATGCATTTCATGTGCACAATAAAAGCTACCTTTCTAGGCATTTTATTGCCAATGTGCCTTGCCAAAGCTCAGGCAGGCTTGGCCTGGTCACACTCCTGCTTCAGCTCTGTGTTTGCTTGAAACACTTTTATTTTTTGAAAACTTAACATTCAGATATGGCAAAAAGAACTCCTGGTAAAACCGGTTACACATGTGTGCAATGCATTTGTGTGCATATGAAAACAAAATTTTAGGTTTTATCTTTTGAATAAAACAGGATATGCCACATTAATTCTTAATGACTTGACAGGTTGCCAACCTAGCCTGGAAAGCCTGGCTATAAGCGTGTGCAGACTTTCCTTAGGATGTTCTTTCCGGTAATCCGGAAACACTGTTGTACCCCTAAACAAGCACCTGTTATATAGAAGGCAAGTTGGCTCACTGTTGTGCTCACTATCTCTGCTCACAAGCTCACCATCATTCCTAAAGGCTTTAGGAGCCCGATTTCTTGCATCTATGGATTATATTTGGTGATTAAAGCATGCTATTTCTCAGGGACCAAAAGAGGTAACACAAATTATAGGAAGTGGATACTTCCCCCCAGTACTACCAAATCAATAAGGAAATAATTGCATGTGAGTCCAAAAGGTAGATAAATATATGTGGAAAGAAACATAGGGAATCAGTTGTTTAACTCATGCGTTCAGTAGAATCTGAGTCTTGGTAGGCTCTCTTCAAGTCCTGTATGAATGCTACCACAGGAGGATCAGAGTAGCAAGGGCTGTTGTTGCTGCAGCTAATTTTCTCCTCCTCTTCTTTTCTTTCTTCTCCCTCCTCCTCTTGACACTCCTCTCTCTCTTCTTCTTAATCCTCCTCTGCCATTTGAAACTTAATTTTAAAAATCTTTTAATTTAATTTTTTTTTGTGGTTCATATATGAGTTCTTTGTTTATGTGACCCACTCCTTCTCTGCATTCTAATTCTTCCATCACAAAGCCCCATTCCTTTCCAAGTTCATGGCCTTTATTCTTTACTTATTATTATTGTCACATATATATGCATCTAAATTCATCAGTACAACCTGTTGGGTTTATTCAGTGTTGCTTATACGTGTTCAGGGCTGACATCTTGGAATTGCACAGCCTATCAGGACTTACCCCTGAAGAAGACTGGTTTTTCCTCTCTCAGCAGCCATTAACTGCCTTTGTCTTTCTAGGAGTTAGGCTGGTGAGTGTTCTCCCATCCCTATCAGCACGTCAGTTAGTGTTCTCGTGTTTATATCGTATTTAGGCAAGCTCATTGCTGAGATTTCCCCAGCTGCAGCTTCCCTGTCACATACAGAAAACACTATCTCACAGAAGACGTTGAAAATCTTCTTAAATGTCTTTGCTGTTTTCCAAATTGAAGTTTTGGTCTTCAGAAATAATGTCCCAGAGTTGGTGAGCCCTAAGTAAATGTCACAAGAGGCTCCTGACTGAATCTAAACAAGAATTTCAGACTCCTTAGCCTTGACTATGAAAAGCTTGTTATTATACTTTCTTGTGGAGGCGCCTTGTATAAACTGGTCAGACCTGAGCAAATAGAATGGAGAACTCAGGAGACGATTGATGGCCTACTCCGTTTATGGAGCAGTTTACCAGAGAAAAAGGACAGCATTGAACCACACCCTCAATGCCAGGTTGCTTTACTTATGATACTGAAAGTAAGCACCATAGGAAAATAAATCTTAACATGCAACAATAGAGAAGACTCAACGACAGTAGATAGTGTTATAATGGTGGTTATACAAGTCTTTAAAATACGAAGAGATGCGTTTTAAATTGGTAGGTTATTTGCATGTGGCTGTTAAGTCCCCGGAATAAGCATTGCACAGGTTCAGGACTCCTGCTGACCATCAACCACAGCACAGAGCAGATGTGTAGGCGACAGCTATCGTATCACTGTCATCTGGGAAACTCCTTCTTTTCACTAATGATTTTTGGTACCGTTAGTAGATACTTCATACTTTTCAAATGCATTTAACCTTTAGACTCATAGTAGTCCAGAAAATTCCAAACATTTTTGTTCTACAACAGCTAATTTTATCCTGACTTGATATTTAGGAAAATTAGGCAAATTGTCAGAGACATTGTTATTGCAGAAAGTTAGAGCAGCAACTAAGCTCTCACAGATCATGCTGAGTGTGGCTGGCCAAAACACTGGGGAAGTGCACACACATAGTAAAAGCTGTAATACTAATAAGTAAAAAAAAAAAAAGAAAGTAAAAATAAACAAAGGCTGAAAAAAACTGGTATGGCCTAAGTCTAAGTTATAATTAGATGGAAAAAAGCATGAAGGGCTTTCACAATGAAAGAAGAAATTCTGAGAACTCTCTTTGAATTTGTTTTCTTGGTTTAAGAAGTCAGATGACCTGGTTGTTACTCCCTCTAACTTCTATTTGTTCCGTGAGTGTTCATCTCTGTAGGCATCAGCTGTTAAACTAAGATAAAGGAGACATTGACTCTTAATTGTAGAATAAAGCAATTCACAATATGGCAATTTGTAAGACACTAAATAAAAAATTTATCGTAATGATAAAGCAACCCAGAGATCTATATTGTGCAATGTTCTTTTGCTGACTTCTGGAGAGAGAGAACAGTTACAAAAGCATGGAACTGCGTTTGGATGCAGTTGGTCATGTGGTCTTGTCTTGTTATTTGGCCATAAGATTTAAAGGGAGAAGAAGAGGACACAGGCCTCCCTGCACTGTGTCTGCAGTTGTAGGTGGCTCAGGGGAGTGTGGCTGCTGTGTCTCAAATATAAGTTCAAGTGGACCCTCTTTAGAGGCTGCCAGCATTTTCATCTTCTTCAGAATCATTCCTGACACCAACACATTACTCTACACAAGGGTCTTTCCTGAGGCTGTTCTCCAAAGTGCATATAGCTGAGAGAAATGGCTCCAGGCTCTTCTTTGGCAAGGGTGCTCACAACAGGGCTCAGGACAGGCAACAAGTTCCACAGACACTCATGTGAAGGAACCCAGGCAGTAAGGAAAAGGAAAAGTAGGTAAGTGAATCAGACACCTTTGGAACTTATACCAGAGTGCACCAGGAAATCAGGAGTTGGACATAGCTTGTGATGACGAAGATAAACAAAGCAGGTTTGTTTTCAGTGAGACCAAACAGGTCCTGCTGGTTTCTGACATCGCTGGCTTACTGTTTGTGTCCGTACATGTCATTTATTCTTCAAACAGCAGATATTCTTCTTTCAAGTTTGAAGTTTTGCATTCTTCAGCTTCCAGCTTTCAGCAGAAGAATGGTGGACTATATATTGTCTGAATCATAGAATCTGTGTGGCAGGCCAAAAAGATAACTGGGTATCCATGGACAATTTCTCCTCTCACCTTTGGAGAGGAAAATGGATGATGTGAAAAGCGCCGTCTAGATGTGGGAGGGGAGGCGGATGGTGAATCTTACATTCACCATCCTGATCCATCTGGAGGTTATCTGTTTCTAAGGACAGCTAACCAGAGGGTTGTGAGTGATTGAAACTTCTGAAATAACCCATTTGGATGGGATTTTAATGGATAGTTTGCTTTGTTGTCTATCAGTAGGCTCATAGAGCTATTGATGCTCACAGAGCATCAGTTTGCAGGGGCCTGAGTCTTGGTATTTCTTGATTCCATTCAGCTATACTCAAGAAGTAGTAGAAGGGAGTAAGGGGATAAAAAAGGCCTTGGCAGTGATCTGAATAATCCTCACGACCAGCAAGAAAGTTTTGTTTTTTCCTTTCCTCCCTATAGCATTAATTACACTATAATTTTCAGTGCCTCACAGCATGTAACATCCTCTGAAATACTTGTAATCAGCTATTGACCTGAGCTAACACACCCGGGGGTAGGGAAGCAATCCGTGCTGCTCAGGAGATTCAGATAGAATGAGCCAGTTCTGTGTTTCAAGTCTCAGGCAGGGTCGAGAGGTGAGCCTCCTGATGTTTAACCACATAGGAAGGATGCGGGAACTTAGAGTGACCACAGCTCAGTCCTTACTCACACCCCCGAGCTGTGATCTTGGTGACAGTGAGTAGGTGGATTCTTTTGACTTATTTTTATCTGTAACTGGTAATTACTTCAGAATAAGCAGCAGCACAAAATGCTTTGAGAATCTCAGAACAAAGGAAGAGAATAAAATAATGTAAACATAGAGACTATATGTATGTCTCTCAAATACAATATGTAATTGATAATTTTTGTGTCTCTGTTTAATTTAATGATAGTCACCGAAGCACACAATACCTCTGATAGATTCATTATAGAACATACATCTTTTTCAGTGAATAAGCATTTCTTTTTTAAGTTCTAAAATCTATGTGATTTAGAGAACATAGCTAAAGAGGACAATATGATTCAGACAAAAAAAAAATGTATGCTCAAATATCTCTATGACCTCTACAGCTACAAGTTCAACTAAGCATGGGCTAAAAACATTTTGAAAATAACTTTTTCTGTGCAGAACATGGCCCAACATTCTGCTGTTCCCACCTCTCTCTGAGTAATAGAGTAGATTATATACAGTTTCCACTGTGTTAATATAAAAGTAATCTAGAGATTGACGACAGAAAATGACAGGGATGCTATAGGTTATGTATCCACACTATGCCGTCTTGTAAGAGACATGGATATCCTCAGTTCTTGCTATCTCTGGGAAGCTCTGGACAAATATCTTTTAGGTATGGTTATAAAGAAGTTCACATAATTTCCATCCTTTATTTAAATCCCAAACTCTCTGCCTAAGTTGCATTATAATTTATAGTTGACCTAGATTTTTAAAACCTACTTTATTCATTGTTTAAAGGTTTAAGGAAGAAGAACATATATTTCAGAAATCAGAAATATGCAAATAATAGACCATAAGAAATAGTTTTGATTGTCTAAAGAATCACTGGCACGAATGACAGACATTTCTTGACCTTCTATATCAAGGTCTTTTTTTGTGTTAGATGAAATGTGGAATGTGAGGTGTTCTTGAGCTACTGATCCTGGCCAAAGAACCTACAGAAGACCTGAGTGGACGCATCAGATACAAAAGCATAAAGGTGTGCAACTGAAACCTTAGGATTAAGTATAATAGTGAGATTCCTGAGGGTTAGAAATGAGTGAATCTTTCGGGAGACTGTGCTGAGAAGGAAAGAGACACCATGTCTGCCTATCTCAGAACGGACCAAGAATGAGACAAAAAGGAAAGCGACTGCAGGGAAGCCGCTGTGGAGGGATCCTGTAGGAGTCTCTAAAGGCAGCAATGAGAGCAGACTCTGCACAAAAACATCCAAGGAGCTCTGAGTGGTGGGTAGGGGTGCTGCAGGCGGTGAGGGGGATTCTACCTGTAGCTGAGGTTCAGGGAAGTTAGATGTCTTCAAACGGTGTCTGCAAGTGGTGAAGGATATTTTGACTAAGCCATGACTTGGATTATGAAAATTCTCAAACAATATATAATTAATAAGGTGTATGGGTGTGTGTGTTTGATTTGATGATCTTCATGGAAGCGCAAAATATCTATGACAGATTCATTATAAAACTTGCTTTTATTTCAGTGAATAAGTATTTCTTTTTTAAGTTCTACAGTCTATGTGACATAAGATATTAGTCCTGAATTATGGAGTGATGGGTAGCTGAGAACCTGCTTGTAGAATAGATGACCTTGAACCACAGACTCCTGGTTGATCCTCCGCATTCTAGAACATCATCTCCACCCATCACATGGCTGTGCCTCCTCTTCGCTATGTCTCTTGCAATTTGTTTCGTTTCTCTTGGGTTTTGTTTTACTAATGTAAATATGTAGTTAAACGTTTTACTACTTCACAGTTTGTGTTTTTATGACAGTGAGGTTGTAAAATGCACCTACAATAAGGCCTGGCACATAGGAAGCAACACCTTAGGTGCTAGTGGTTATTAAATGTCTTACATGTAGTTGGAATTGCAGCTGGGCGCTTCAGTCTCCTCAGATAGAGCTTGTTCCACACTCAAATATTCTTACGAATCAGAAACTTGGAATACGCCTCCTTCCCTGCTTTACTTGAGAGGAACTGATATAATTAATCAATATATGATGAAATTATGCACCAGAATATATGACTGAGCAATAAGTAGAACATAAAAAATAGCTTCTCCTATAGGATAACGGGAGGAAAGATTAGTGAGTGCCGAATAACAAGGTTTCATGGGTAATGTATTAGTTGCCTAGGGTCTCATGGTTAAGTAGGATTGAAAGTAAGAACACATGCCCCCTCCAGAAATTTCTGACTTACATATGAGTTATGTTGACAAATAATAGGAAAAATCGTGAAAATTATCTATTCTGAAAAAGTCCAAATTGGGGGTAGTGGAAAGGGATGAATACATCTTAACAGAGGCCCTCGTGGTAGAAGGGTGGGGAGGAAGAGATAGGAAATGGTAAGATAGAAGCATTTTTAAACACAGGGATGGAGTTTTCTATTTTACATAACTGGAGGCTGCTTAATCCTGCAATGCAGAGCACGTGCAAACCTGCTGCTATGCAAAGATGTTAAGGAAAATTCAATGAGCAAAGAAGAGCATCTGCAGTTGTGCAATTGCCTGGGGAGAGGTACAGAGGTGGGTCAGAGGATAAGCCCACTGCCACGGGGCTTCTGGCTTGGACTGACCTCCCATACATGGTCATGTCCCTTGGAAATGGACAGAGGCAATGGCTTGGCTTTGGGAAGATCATTCATACACAAGATCATGTCCTTCACAAGCCAGGAGATGGACAAGAGAGGACTCTTTCTAGTAAAGTCTGTCCACGAGTTTCCTCTGGCCAGGGCCTGATGGTGCTTTCTCTACCTCAGTCACCATGTACCTACGTGACAGAAAGGACTATTAGTCAACTTCTATACTGTAACCATCCAAATAACGCTGAGTGTCATCTCAAACACAGGCCCCGCAGCCCAACAGCACATTACTTTTAATTACTATTTCTGGCCCCTCCAAACTATTTCCTGCATCTCTATCATGTTCCACTTCCGTGTCAATCAAACTGTCACACTACAGCGCACAAAAAGAGACTTTACTGAAATCCTCTCTGAAGGGATAACCTGGTTGAGGGTGCTATTTGGTTGCCACACAAACCCATTCATTCTGCATAGAATTAATAGGACCAGGGAGAGGCAGCTGGGCCAGAGGCATAAACTTCTGTGGTACAATCCCTGGAGCTTCCCTGAGCTCCCAGGACCTGCAGGCTTTGTGCTGGGTCCTACTCTTTCCATTTCTAGGTTGTGAGCTATCCTGGTGCTGATACTCATGAGCTGTGATAACCTGGTATCTCCTGAACCCCCAAACCGAGGGGGCTTACTATGTATGCCCTAAATCTAGTGATTGGCCACAGTCAATGACCAATTATTTGTGGTTTTGTTTTTAGCAAATATAAAAATGTTTAATTAAAAGTTATTTTAGTTTTTGTTACTGCTTTTTTGGGACAGATATTTCACTGTAACTCAGGCTCATCTGGAATTAAATATGAAATTCAAGCTAACTTTGATTTAATGGCATTCCTCCTGCCCCAGCTTCCCTGTAGGTGACTGGAGCTCCACAAGGAGACCAACAGAGCCAACAAATCGGGGTCCTCGGGGCCTGCAGAGACTGATGCACCAACCAAGGACTGTACATGAAGAGGACCTAGAATCCCTGTGTTAGAATGTAGCCAATAGTCAGCTCAGTCTCCATGTGGGTTCCCTAGCAAGGGGAGCAGGGGCTGCCTCTGACATGGACTCTGTTGCCAGCTCTTTGATAACTTTCCCCTATTGGGAGGCCTTGTGAGGCCATAGAGAAAGAGGATAAAGGCAGTCCTGATGAGACTTGATAGGTTGGGGTCAGATGGTAGGGGAGGAGGGCTCCCCCTTTCTGAGAAATAGGGGAGGGGAATGGAGAGGAGACAAAGGAGGGGCTACAATCAGGATGTAAAGTGAATAAATTATAAAAAATAAAGTTAAATTAAAAAAAGAGAATATTTTTTAAAGAGTGAAAAACCAAACATTCAAAACAAAACAAAAACATACCAGTCTTTCCTAATGATTCTCTAATGGTAGATTAAAAAACAAACAAACAAACAAAAAAACAAAAAAAACCCACAAAAAACTAAACTAAACTAAAAAGGTAGAAGTTAAACACCTCCTCCCCCTTCTACCTTGTCTTAGCAGGGTTCTGCCCCATCCCCACCCAGCCTCAGCAAGGTTCTATCTAGTGTTAGTAATAGCATCTAGTTTCCAGGACTAACTCCTGGAAAGACTCCGGAAACAGAAAAATGAGGCTTGGATCTGAGCTCTCTTCCTTGCTTCTGAGGTATCAGTTAAGACCCTTAACCTCTGCATCTCTGTTTTCTCTTTTGAATGTTTATTTTTCACAATCAGAAGCATAAGAACCGTCCTGGTTCTATCATTCTTTGATTCAGTCATTGGTCTTAAATCTCACTGCCAGGCAAGCTGCCTGTCTATTGAAAGAGATTCCTCAAGTGAGGGAAGTTTGGCCTGGTTGAAGCCTCACTGCACCCTTGCACTGAGAAAACATTCTGAAATGTGCGTTATGGAAATGGTGGAGGAAACTCACACCCAGAAGGAGTTTCATTTTTGCTAGCGTTTCTTTTCAAAGCAAAAAGAATACAATCTGGGTTGAAAATATTAGTTATTAAAATATTCAGGTAGGAGTCACTCTGAAGAGTCATAGGGAAGACGAGTTCTATTTGATTTCCTTGAATTGTTTACAGGAATAACTACAGCTGACATTTACTGAATACTTGAAGTTGGCTGAGAACTATAGTTTGCCCAGAGCTGTGGAGTCTAACTGATATTCTAAGCATTCTGGCAATACTCTTACCTTGAAGTACACCAGTGTTTCCCAGACTTGCTTAATAAAACACAGATTAAAAGTAGATGACAGTCACAGGTCTTTGACTAAATAGCCCAGTATTTGTAATGTCTTGCAAATGAAAGTAGCGGCCTGTTTCTCTTCATAAATCTTTTCCTCCAAATTGTTTTTCTGGACAGAGTTCAAGTAGAGTAACCAATTTATTTATGTCAGCCCTTGCTCTTTGCAATGACCCCATATTGAGCAATCTGCTAGATGAAGAGGCTGGTTAGCAAACAATGGCGCTGCTGGAGACACAGCTGAGGCATTCTTCCTGTAGTCACACACATTTCCCTGTTCTTAGTTTTGGCAAATGGGGGCATAGGTGGTTCTAACTCTGCCAGCTTCATACAAATGAATAGTCAACCTTAGATCATCCCAAATGTCTTCTGTATGTCAACACACACGAACACACACACTCACTCATCTTACTTGGTAAAATGACTTGTGGCTTCCAGGTCTGTGTCTTGTGGACGGAGATTGTTATATACATATTTCAGGTCTTCAGCTCCACTCAGCTCTGGCAGTCCTGCGTGCAGCATCTATATAGCACCAGAACCAAAACCAAGAAGGAAAGAATATATGCAGACAAAATCGAACTCACTCTGATTATATACATATAAATATTTAAGTTTGTTTTGATGTGCCTTTCCTTTTGTCTTCACAAATGGACATAATTTCATGCTTTTAAACTCCCCTAGTGAGAGATGGGTTTAAAGAACAATAACATAAAGAATGATTACTATTGGTGGAGTGTTTGCACAGTAATAATTCCATTGCATTCACATCATAAAGCAGTGAAGAAAATATGACCATATGACTAGTCCCTTGTCAGACATTTTGGAGCCACCATTTAAAATCTGAGTGATTTTGAGAAAGTTTCTTGACTCCTTTAAGCCTCCATCTTCTAATACCTAAAGGGGCAAAAAATTACCTAACATGTTTGAGGAGAATAAAAACCTTTTCCATCATATGATGGTGCACAAAGTGTATATTGTGTTTGTTTGAAGAGGATATGGGTGTGATGCTGAAGATGCAAGTGGCATGTCCTCAGAGGTGTGGGGACACAGTGTGAAAGCCACTTCTCTGACTCAATAGCCCACTTATGCAATTCTCTCTGCACAAGTGGCAAGTATTTCAGTAAATATTATTAAAGCAAAGAAATGATTAGAGATAAATTTGTGGGTTTTTTCTCATCTTTAAGGAGTTAATTGTTTACATTGCACTGTATAATGAATGGATATTATTTTACTTACTATTTTACTTTACAGTTTTTTGAGAGAAACTTTTTGAATTATTATCTTTCTAAGAAACAGAAGAAGAACAAAGAAGAAGAGGGTAGAGGAGGGGTAGGAGGAGGAAGGAGTAGAATGAGATATTACTAATACTCCTATGACTAATATGATAAATGTTTCTGCCTGGAATAGAGATACTCATGCAAAAAGAAGTTAATCCCATCAATAAAGGATGAAATTGTGTGTTGTGATGTAGGATGAATAAAGTCATAGATGATGCCTTTCGGAAGCATTTGGTTTTCCAACTATTCTTGCCACTGTCCCCAATAAGTGTGAGGGTCACATGCACAGAATGGGACACAATGTTCTCAATGTGCACACAGAAGGAATCCCTGAAAATGTTCTGGAGCACAGAAAATCATATGTCTGAAGACCAGGAAACAGCTATGGAAAGGTACATGGTAAGACGTCTCAGCAATGGTAAAGGGTTAGTACACGTATTCCTAAGTCAAGAGAGTGCTGCTCAACACATGGTAGAACTGACTGTGTTAGGAAGGCCACCATAGCTGACATTAAGAAGGGTTACAGGAAGCCAAAGAAGAGGCTGGACTAGGGAGTGGTTTGCACTGAAGACACAATTGGATTTGAATATACGTAGGCAGGGCTGGAGAGATTGCTGGGCTGTAAGAGCGTGTGCGACTCTTACATAGGACCCAAGTCAGTGGCTGCCTCCCATATTTAGTGACACAACTTCCTTTCATTCCAGCTGCAGGTGATCCAATGCCTCTGGCCTTCAAGTGTGCTCTATGTCCACACATTTAAAATTTTTTAAAAAATTAATATATACATGGGCTGTATATGTATATGTACACACGGGATATACATGTGTACACACACACACACACACACACACACAAACGTTGTTGAAAACTTTGGATAATGGAGAAATAAAATAGTTCAAAGGCGCAACTACAGATGTGGTCTGGGGAGTCATTAGCACACAGATGATAAGTGAAACCAAGTGAACAATGAAAGTCCTAGAGATGAGTCACCCACCTGTTCTCATGGGTTATTCTTGGCATCTCAACTTTGCCATTGGTAAACCTTTGTAATTCTGGCCAGCAATTCATCAGGTAAAGGTGCTTACTGCCAATCCTTACAACCTGAGTTCGATCCTTAGAACCATGTTTTAAACAATGAGCAAATTCTCTTCACCCCTGTTTCCTGCTCTTTCCTGCTTATCTCCATTAACAGTGGTACCAATAGCCAACCAGCAAGAGATCCATGTTTCACTCCCATTTTTTTCTGATTCACCACCCCAGTTACTGAGTTACACTTGAACCATTCTGCAGTCCAGTACACGCCTTCCCCGGTTTTCACTGAAGTCACTATGGCAATAGTTTGTACAGCCAAGATGTCTAGAGACTTTCAGTAACTTTTCTTTACACCTGACGCTGTAAAAAAGTTACCATTGTAACTTCTGAATTGTCAGCCCCAAATCCCAGCAAGACATGGTACTCTCTCCACTCCAAACAAGTCATTTTTCATTTGCTTATGCACTATGCAATGGCATCTGCGTTGTGGTCATCACTCTCTTCTGTAATGTAAAACTCGCTAATTCTCTCTCATCGTCCACAGAAGTCTCAGTCTGTGTAACATTCTAGGCAATGATGACCAGCATCCATTTCCACAGCCATGCTCACTCTTCAGTCACCTGAATATGTATGCATATAACCATTCATATATACATACTCGTTATATCATAATCATTATAATCATTCCTGGCTAAGAATACATTTCCTTTTTCTTTCTTGTCTACTGGAAATCTTTGTCTTGCTTTGACCTGTTTTTAAGTACTGTCTTCCAATTTTGATCATGTTTTGTCCGTGTCACATTTGAAGTTCTCTGAGAAGAAAAACTGGACCTTCACTCAGTGTTGGGATTGTTTATATTTTCTAGCATGATGCCTTATAAGCAAGTGGACTCTAATGAATATCTGATGGATAATGACTGCATGGGTGGATGAATCGATGATTAGGAAAAACACTGCAACTTGTTCAGCTTTAAAGCCTCACTGCTTGCAAATTTAATATTGACTACTAAGTAACAAAAACCAGCCCTAGAGATACACACTTCCCACAGCAGGTATAATCCAGATTAGCTTTGATCTAGTACTGGGAGTTCCAGAGACATCTGTGGACTGCCTGAAGAAGATTCTCTCTCTCTCTCTCCCTCTCTCTCTCTCTTTTAATCGTGCTTTAACATTTTATTTTTTTTATTAATTACACTTTATTCACTTTGTATCCTCCCTCCTCCCCTCCTGATCCCACCCTCCCTCCCCCTTCTTCACACATGCCCCTCCCCAAGTCCACTGATAGGGGAGTTCCTCTTCTCCTTCCCTCAGATCTTAGTCAAGATTCTCTTTTTAACTACTGCATGATCATCTACTTGCTAAGATTAGATTTCTGTGGTGCCTGAATTGCATTTGAGTTTCTCTGAGTTCATAGAAGCTTGGTCAGGACTCTTCAAATATTTTCTGTTGGAGTACCTAGTATTCTTACTCTTGCCTCTGCCTAGCTATCTATCATCCAGATATTATCTATTTTTATCTATCTAACTAACTATCTATATCTATCTATATCTATCTATCTATCTATCTATCTATCTTCTATATATTGTCTATCAATCATATATCTTTTACCTATCTATATATCTATCATTTATATATCTATCATATATCTATCTATACAAGCTGACACACGTAAACTATGACAAACCAGATAAATCCAACCCTATCTCCATCATGTGACTGACTTAAGGTAATAAATGCAAGTCCCCACATCATATGTCCCATTTCTTTGAGAGGAGTCTTTAGGTGTGGTAATACCACAGAATATGGATAGCTCCGTAGCTGGTCCCACTCAACTGTGTCTGCTTTTGACCCACAGCAATGTGTGTCGGTGTTGTTGTCTAGAGCGCATAGGTGATAGGTGTGACTGGGGCAGTGGGAAGGGAAAGGGTATCTGGAACAGGGAGATGTGAACAGACACTGGATGGATGAGTCATTTGTTTTTAAGGACAGGACTTTTGTTTTGTTTCTATTCTCCTGGTACTAAGTCCAGTTCTATTTTCACAGCCTCACTTAGGAAAGCAGTGCTCTCTCCTTACCATACAGGGAGTC
Source organism: Meriones unguiculatus (assembly GCF_030254825.1). Classification (NCBI taxonomy): domain Eukaryota; kingdom Metazoa; phylum Chordata; class Mammalia; order Rodentia; family Muridae; genus Meriones; species Meriones unguiculatus. Next base: position 125,375,850 of record NC_083353.1, on the reverse strand, counting down.
TAGAGAGATTTCTGCTGGGAAATATCTGCTACAATCACGGGAGTGATGAACATTTGAAAGCGGTGAATGGTCCCTGTGTTCTTCGAGAGTCTTCCATAATAGTTGAGATTGATTTTTTTTAATGGGAGAAAAGCTGACGAAATACAGGCTTTTATGTTAGTGAACTCAGCCAGCAACACACTTGGGTCTCCTACAGAGGCTGCTTTTAAGCAAGATGGGAATTACACAGATTACTTTTTGCTTGCTTTTCCCATGAGGAAACAAAAACACAGCAGATATCTGGCAACAAGATGCTTTCTGCTGGGGACGGGTCATTAACTCCACATTGAACCCACTGCACGCCTGTGCCTCGTGATCCTGGGTATTGATCATTTGCAGAACCCAGCTGTTGATGACCCGTGCCAAGTATCTCTCAACTTGTAACTGGGTCATGGTATAGTGCCTGAATTGTGCTTAAAGACGAGAGTCAGAATGGGGGGAAAGACACGTTAAATGTGTATGGAGAGAGCAGTTTTTCACACATTTAACTTGGCTTTAATTTAAAAGAAGTTTTATCTAGAGAGTGAGTGGTCCAGAAATAGCAGGTGAAAACTTTATCTAAATAGTCGCATAGGACACATGATGGAGTAAAGCAGGGGTGCTGGCAGGTAGACGAGCAGAAACGGGGGCCACCACACACCACAGTTATGTCTGGATTTATCTGTGGGGTTAAGTGGTCTGCACTGCCTCCAGCCCTTCTTTCTGTGTCTGTAATAGTCTAAGTATAAGATTATTACTTAATATGTGTGACATGAAGTAATATCCGATGCTATTTTTTCACCCTTATTTTAGAAAACAAGCTAGATTCAATAAAATCTCAGGCAGGGCTTTTTTTTTATGTCTTATATAACAAAGTACAGGGAACTTCCCAGAGACTCATACTCCAACCAAGGACTATTCATGGAGATAACCTAGAACCCTGACAATAAAGACACTTCTGATGAGAACTGATAGACTAAGATCAGAAGGAAGGAGAGGAGGACCTCCCCTATCAGTGGACCTGGGGAGGGGCATGAATGCAGAAAGAGGGGCGGAGGGTGGGACCGGGAGGGGAGGAGGGAGGGGCTTATGGGGGATACAAAATGAATAAAGTGTAATTAATAAAAGTTAAATAAAAAATTTAAAAATGGCCGATTTACTATTTATTTGAAAAACTATTTCAAAACATGATTAAAGCACTATATATTGACTTAAAATTTTTGTTGTGGGGTTACAGAGAGAGAAAGAGAGAGAGAGGCAGAGACAGAGACACACTGAGAGAGGTGTTTGAGTACCTAAGGAGACTTTAAAAGGGCCTTCAGATCCCTGAGCTTGATTTATATAAGAGCTGCTGGGTGCAGATGCGGGGCTGAAAACTGAGTTCAGGGCTTTTGCAAACACTATTAACCACTGAGCAATCTGTCCAGCCTCCTTTTCCCCTTAAATTAAATATATTACAACAATTTTTGTTGTTGTTGTTGGAGACAGGATAGCCTAGGATGTTCTTGAACCTGTAATTTTCCTGCCTCGGCCTCCTGACTGCTGGGGTTGTAGGGATGAGCCAGCATACTTAACATTTAACCTCTTTCATGATTAATTACCATGATAAATATTTTAAAAGGAATGCAGAAAGTTTATTAAATGAGAGAAAAAACTCAACATGATGTTCCTGTTCACCTAGATGATCTGATATCATATTAGTCTCTTGGGGTTAAGTGTCATCCAGCATAATTTATTGTCACGGGAGAAAGAGCTCACAATGCTTGAAACTCCATTTGTGAAGTTTTGTTCTGGATATTTGTGTCTGGTTAAGGCACTTGCTAGTGTTTGGAGCTACTCCTTTTATGCAGTCTGTACAGCATAATTCTCACTTATATATGCCGGGACCCTCAGTTACTTATGTACAAATTTTCTTGTCACTATTCTATTTAAGACTCTGGTCTTGTATGTTCACCTGTCAGTGACAGTTCCTGACACATAGTAGGCTCTTGAGAGCTCATGAAATCATGAATAAGACCTTGGGAGAGTTGAACCACATCATGCCAGAGTTTATGAGGACATTAGTATTGGTAGTGCCTGGATATTTATTATGTAAGTAAAATCAAGGTCATTCATTCAGTGCTTGTAGTTTTCTCTGTGTCACAGAATGAGCTTGTTATAAACCATAAGCCATTCATTAAAAGCAATAGAGTTCTTGTCTGGGCACAGGGATCTTTTCTGAAACTGATTCTCCAGCCAAGGACCACTCGTTGAAGATGGCCTGGAACCCCTGCACAGAGGTAGCCTATGGCAGTTCACTATCAAAGTGGCTTCCATAGTAATGGGAACAGGGACTGTCTCTGACAGGAACTGACTGGCCTGCTCTTTGATCACCTCCCACCGAGGGGGAGAAGCCTTACCAGGCCACAGAAGAGGACAATGCAGCCACTCCTGATGAGACCCGATAGACTAGGACCAGAGGGAAGGGGAAGATGACCTCCCTTATCAGTGGACTGGGAGAGGGATATGGGTAGGGAAGAGAGAAGGTGGGATTGGGAGGGGAGGAGAGAGGGAGGTACAGGGGGGATACAAAGTAAATAAACTGTGATTAATAAAGATAAAAATGATTAAAAAATAAAAATAAAAGCTTTTGATAAGCAAAAATGAAAGAAAAAAACAATAGAGTCTAAGAGAATTGGGAGATGGAACACAGATCTATAAAAAGAATTGCTGGTTGTAGTTGGGAAGTTAACTTGAAGATCCTGAGGCCTGGGGATGAGACCCAGTGGGGGAGTTCTAGGTTCAATTCCCAGTTTAAAAAAAAGAAAAGAAAAGAAAGACACGTCACAACAGCAACAACAACACTGAATTGTGAAGTAACTAGTGAAATTGAAAAATTGAACCTGCAGCTTTAATCAATAGTAAATCAAATTTGAATTCTACACAGGAGCATATGATCCTGTATTAGTCAGAACCCCTTTAATTGATTGGTTGATTGACTGTTTTGTTTTTGTTTTTGTTTTTTGATTGACTGATATTTGAGTCAGGGTTTCATGTTGTCCAGGCTGGCCTCAAACTTGCTTTGTAATCAAAGATGACCTTGAACCTCTGATCCTCTTGCCTCCTCCTTCCAGGTCCTGAGTTTTAGGATTGCAAGTGTGTACCAACACAGTCAATTGTTGGCTGTGCTAGGCGGGCACTTTACCAACTGAAATATATCCCTAGCCTGACAGTGTTTAAACTAAATTAACAATGATCTATATCATCACATTAATTAACTGAACTCTACTGTGTGACAAATACTGTCATAAATCCTTCATATTAATTATCAGCTAGAGTTATGAAATTAACCTATTAATATTTTAGCATAATGCCTGGTCCATATGATGCATTTAATACTAGGTCATTTGTTCATCGTTTCCATAAGATAAAGGTTATTACCCGCATTTAAGAAGGAAACAGTATCTAGGGTTAAGTATGAGTACACTCAAGGAGTGTAACCATTAAATGCTAAGCTGCCATTCAAAATTAGGGAGACCCAACCACCAAGTTTGTCTCTTTAACCACTATTAGCAGAATTGAAGGTTCTAAGCTAGTTATGTTTGATTGACTCCAGATAGATAGACCAGTGGTATGCTATTCTCTTACAGGTAGATGTAACTTACAATGGATGTATGTACTCAAAGAAATCAATACACCATTCTCCAAATGATATTTCTATTGGGTTCTTCTTTCCTTAGACTGTATGACTATTCTCAACCTCTTTGCAGTGGGCACTGGGATAAAACACTGAGTCCTCTCTCACCACAGCTCAGTAGAACTGATATAGGACACTAAATGCATCAATTTATAATCTGCTCACTAATTAATCTCTCACATTTTTAGACTTACTTTGTTTTGAATCAGCTCTCTCTCTCTCTCTCTCTCTCTCTCTGTGTGTGTGGGTTGGGATGGTTATTGCATATTTGAGTGCAGGTGCCTGTGAAGTGCCGAAGAGGGCATCCAATCCCTGAAGCTGGAGTTACAGGCAGTTGTGAGCTGTCTGATGTGGGGCTGTACTGAACTGAGCTTGGATCCTATTTCTATGCAAGAGAAGTTTATGCTTTTTGTTTTTCTTCCTGAGACAGGGTTTCTATTAGTCCAGTTTGTCCTGGACTCACTTTATAGACCAGGCTGCCCTCTAACTCACAGCAATCCACCTGCCTCTACCTCCCTGAGTGCTGGGATTACAGGTGTTCTGCACAATGCCCAGCTCAGACGTTTATGCTTTAAACCAGTGAACCATCTCTCCAACCCTGAGTCTGTATTCTTGACCCTAAATTTCTTAATCTAAATAGTGGGCTAGTTTTCAACAGCAGATATTGAGACAAGGGAGCCAGGATGAATCTGCCTCATTTACACCATGAGGTTTACATTATATGTAAGAATTCTGAGGGTGTTTTCAAAAAGGAACAATGCAACCAAAGAAGTTATCTTAAAAATGACTTTTCTTGAACCTTAGTCAGCACTGCACAGGGAAAGATCCCCTCTGAATGCACAAGTGCTGTGATTGGTGACTTCAGAGATGGAAACCATGAACTAGCATTAAATTGCCAAAAAACATGTTTGCTTGCTCACTCCTTTCTGTTTGAAAAGGTCTTTGGGGGAACTCCAGCCCATTAGGAGAGACAGACTGCTGGAGGGAACATGAATGGCACTCAGGACTCCTGCCATTTCTCCAAGGGACTTACCATTTCTAGAAGGCTCAGGATCAGCTGGCTGTGTTTCCTGACAATGTTGTAGGCTTTGCAGCACAGCTCCACAAAATCTTGAAAATGCTGTGTGTTTTTTCCACCCTCAGTAATAAAGTACTCCATCTCTGAAGTAAAAATGAAAGGGGCTCGGTCCCTACATTAAAAAAAAAAAAAAGCAGTCAGGAGGAGAAGGTGTGGTTTGTAGGGCTAATGCAGGAAGTTACTGAAACGTGTTTCCATTCGATGTTTTTCCCTAGTCTAATGTGGGTCACTGTGGATCAGCGGAAAAAGTTGGTAATCAAGGACTTGGACTAAGCAGGCTGCAGTGGAGAAGAAAGAGTAAGATGCGCTACAGTGTTGCTCTGTACTATGTCAAATGTTTAATCCCCAGTTACATTTGGACACAATGTATCTTCTAGAAGAAGATAGGCTCTAATGAAGATACAAGCAAGAGATACGCAAAGTCATTACTGAAAGTATATTTACTGATACAGTTTGGGGGTGATAAAACAGAACTTGAGTTTAACATTATAAGGCCTTAAAAGCTATTTTCTTTCCCTTGGAAGGCTGACTTTCTTAGGATAAAAGTTAAGATAGTATAATGACAAACTCTTTCAGAAGATAATTATGAAACAGCATCAATAACAGATGTAACCAATTCATTGTCATATGCTTAGCAAACAGAGAGTTTTAAAAGTAGCCATAATTCATTTCATACATGACTCAGTAAAAAAAAGCTGAGCACACAAGAACAGTGCAAATCGTGTTTCCACACAAGTCATACTGCCCCCTGTAGTCCCCAGGATGGAAAAGCAGGTCCTAGCTCCAAAATTGCTTTGAGACATGATAATCCTTTGAGACATTATAATCCTGAGATGAAGTGTTAGCAACTAACTCTAAAAGAAACAGGTAGGGGGAGGGGCAGAGGCCTCTTTATCTGGTGAGGTCTCGGCAGATAGATCAACGAGGGGAATTTTACACCAACTTGTCTTAGAAAGTCTTCTAGCAGCATCTAGACGGGGACACAGTTGTGGTTAAAACTGAACGAACCGTTTGATATCTGACAGCCTGGATTCATGTACGGTTGCACCAGGTCACAACTGAAGGAACTGAGAAGCAGCTCAGAGAGACTTTAGAATAGAATAGTGCTTTCTGCTGGTTCAAGGCCCTGCTGTTTTCATAAAAACATTGTTGAGCTGGGAATCTCCCCAATATGACTTAACTAGACCTGTCTGAAGTATGAGAATCAAATGAAAAGGTCATGAACTCTGGCTACCAGCAAAGCATTTTCTAAAACTGTTTGGCTGTGGTTGTTTTAAAATGTTACTTTAAAGCTGGGCACTGTGGCTCACACCTACAAATTCCAGTGCTCCCTAGGCTAACACGAACTGTGAGGTTGAGGCCAGCCTAGACTACATGTTGACTTCCAGGTTAGCCTGGTCTCAGACCTGGGAATCCTGTTTCAATTCAAAAACAAAATAATAAAATTTTTATTTTATAATAGACACTAACTATTATAAAATAGAGAGGTCAGAATAATGAAAACTTTCACTTGTTTTTGCTTTCTTTGTCCAATAACTTATTCAATAGAAAACATCTCAAGGGCCAACTTTAAAGCCAACTTCAAAACATTGATCATTAGTTTTTGGTATTGGCCTTCCTAACTTCTCACTCATTCTATGATGAGCTTTATGGGCCTGCACTTCAGCAAGGCTGGGAGAAGAGATGTTGGACAAAAGGACACAGGACAAAAGCATAAAGTCTAATCTTGAACTTGCTGTGACTTAATTTCCTCGTGTTTAAAATGGGAAACAAACACTCAGCTGCTAGACTTCCTGAAACCCAACTTGGAGAAGATGTGTGTGCCTGGCCCCTGGAGAACACTCTGTACTGTGTGCTTCTATGCTTCTATGGCTAGAGGAGGCTCCGTGCACAGAGCCCAGGCCACAGGCCCCGTGATCCAGATTTCAAGTGTGGATTTGTGTATCGCTAGTTGTTGCCCTTGGCGAGAGACTTACCATCTCCGTTACTTGATTTCACTCTTTACCACGGAGGTTGGAGATGCTTGGTTATTGGTATTGCTGAGAGAATCTTATAGCTCAAATGACAACATGGAAAGCACTCAGCACAGTTTAGATATCACCACTGGTTGTATATTATTGTAAGTCTTCGAACAGCCACGAGTGTTTGCAGAGCCTCCTTACGTCTTCTCACTCAAAATGTCATCAATTCCCACTTTTTACTTTAACATTTAGCTTAATCCCAGTTTATCACTATCAACTTCTTGGCTGCATGAGTCCTTACATGGGCCTTTTATTTTGTTATACATTTGATGGATCAGGTAGCCCTTAGTTTTCACTTGTTCTAACTGTGGTAGTTTGAAGAATAAGTGTGCCGCATAGGTTCACAGTTTAAATATGTGTTCTCCAGGTGGTGGCACTGTTTGGAGAGGTTATGGAGCCTTTAGGAAGTGGAGCCATGATGGAGGAAGTGCATCTCTGGGGGTTGGCTTGGAGAACTTCTAGCCTCACCTTGCTTGACAGTCTCTCTCTACTTCCTGTGTTTATATGGACATGTGGCCAGCTTCCTGCTCTGCCAGCATGCCATGTTTTCCTGAAACAAGAGATTCTTTCCCATTGGAGCCATAAGCCAAAGCAAACTCTTTTTATTCTTTAAGTTGCTTTTCGTCCTGGCATTTCATCACAAGAGAAAAGTTCCTTAATGCACAAGATTTTTAGTAAAGTTTTAGGAATATTCCAGATTTCTATAATCAAAGACAGGTCTGCAAGATTTATTTTTTCATATCTCATATTATGTTTACCATGAATTGAACTTGGAAATATTTTTAGGAAAGTCTAAAGTATTATACATTCTTGAACATTTCTCATATGGTGGATGTGCTTTTCTCCTTTCAGCTGATAAAACTATAATTGGCCAAACTGACTTGTCTTAGAAACTTGTTGTGATTCCATGAAATGATACTTCCTTCTTCCTTAGCAACTGCCATGAGAAACTGGGTGCAGAAAACCCACACAGAAACGCAATTATCTGAAAGAAACACCCACTAGAAAAATTGTAAATTAGAGAAAAATGTAAACTAACAATATCGAAGAAACAGATATCACTAAGTAAACATCAGAGTTGAAATGTTCAAGGAGCCCAACAAAATAAAGATTCCATATTTTAAAATATATTTTTGCTTACTTTTAATAAACATTATAAAAATAAGAATTACACTAAAAGGCTTCTGTAAATGAAAGTAAGTATTATATGCAACAAGGAACCTGTCTGGTCCTTGTATGTTACAGAAGTTTTAGATGTGCTGTGGTTTGTGAATCGACTCAAACTGAACCTAATTCTAGATCACAGACGTAGTGGTTTGAGGCCTTTCTCTGAAGTGTTTGTTATTAGAAATCCAGGGCATGAATTCTTTTCCGGATTCATAGCTTGACCACTGTCTGTCAGAGCTGCATCTTCTTTAGTTTCTGGTCTCTCTACCCTCTGAATTGTATATGTCCCCCAACACACCCCCATGTGTTTGGGAGGGGGATGGGGGTGTTCTCTCCTTTCCTCTCTTTCTCTCTCACTCACCCTTCTCTGATACTATAATGCTGATCCAGTGATAAACATTAAGATGTTTTACTGATAATAAATCTCCCCAGGGATTGAAAGATTGCTCAGTGGATAAAGGCACTTGTCATCAAACCTGATGATCTGAGTTATATTCCCAAGAACCACTTCCAAAACTTGTCCTCTGACTTTTTCATGTGTACCCTGTCACACACATCCATACTACATAAATAAAATATATGATTTTAAAAGAAATATTCCTTAGTATAACATATTCCTAGCTGAAAGTCAAATGAAATGTATGCTTTTCATGGGAAAAGGAAACATTCCATCTTCCTTTATATAATCTTTGCATCTGAAACAATATGTTGATGGTATTTTGTTACAGGCAACAAAAAAAGTAAAAGTATCCCACGTGGTGAATAGCTGGTGACAATTTAGCATCTATGTGGGAAGACCACAAAGCTTGTTATGATTCTATCATTCTGTTTCCAAAATTAACTTTTGTATAAATGTATGACTAGATTTTCTCCAAAACTAGCATTCTGTAAAAATGCTGAGAGTGTTTTCCAGATTTCCAGCAGATGTAAGGAGTGGCTTGGTGGTTTAAAAATGCTGATATCCTTGGAAATGTAAGAATATATTATATGCAGATAGTGATTATTGTGGAGATAAGTTTATTTGATAAAATGAATGATTGCATTTGACATTTACTGTTACTTTTATCAGCTTCCCATGTAGCCATACAGAGGATAAAATTCTAGCCACTAGTGTGCTAAGATCCTTATAATAAGTGTTACCATGGCTGCTGCACGGAGGACTCACATTTAGGATGTCCTGCTGCTCATTCAGTGATTTGAACCTAAGAGGTGTACTCCCAAATGTCAGAGCACTATAGGTAACCTCCAATAGACATTTACTCAGCATCTGCTCTAGAGTGTACAGACCTGTAGGTGAGATTAAAGAGCTTTTAAAAGTATTGTGTTGAGGTCTGGAGATATACCTCACTTGATAGACTATTTGTCTGTCACATGCAGTCTTGAGTTTCATGCCCAGTACTTCGTAAATGTGAGCGTGGTGAGGAATGCCAATAACCCTAGAACTAGGGTGTAAAGGAATTTTAATCAAGCAACACGCTGCTCTGGCAAGGGATCACATCTGAAGACCTTCTAGGTCTATGTGATCTGGCTGGAATGCAGGCACTCCCTGGATTATAGTATAATCTGGCTGGAATGCACACCTTTAATCCCAAACAATAAAAGTAAGATTTGCCTATAGAAGGAAGGAGGCATCTTTGAAGGTGATGTTTAGTTAAGGAGCAGGCAAAGTGATGAATCAGAGAAAGGTTTGAATACCCCAACAGATAGGATACCCCAACTCTCAGGAGAATAGACAGGAAAGAGAAACTTAAGAGCCTCCAGGGAGAGAGAGAAGGAAAATTAGTGAAGACAGTATAATAGGGAGTACAGTGGAGTGCAGTGGAGTGCAGTGCAGTGGAGTGCAGTGGAGTGCAGTGGAGTACAGTAGAGTGGAGTGTACAGTGGAGTGCAGTGCAGTGGAGTACAGTGGAGTGCAGTGGAGTGCAGTGCAGTGGAGTACAGTGGAGTGCAGTGGAGTGGCGTACAGTGGAGTGCAGTGCAGTGGAGTACAGTGGAGTACAGTGGAGTGCAGTGGAGTGCAGTGCAGTGGAGTGCAGTGCAGTGGAGTACAGTGGAGTGCAGTGCAGTGGAGTGCAGTGGAGTACAGTGGAGTGGCGTACAGTGGAGTGCAGTGGAGTGCAGTGCAGTGGAGTGCAGTGGAGTGCAGTGGAGTACAGTAGAGTGGAGTGTACAGTGGAGTGCAGTGCAGTGGAGTACAGTGGAGTGCAGTGGAGTGCAGTGCAGTGGAGTGCAGTGGAGTACAGTGGAGTGCAGTGGAGTGCAGTGCAGTGGAGTGCAGTGGAGTACAGTGGAGTGCAGTGGAGTGCAGTGGAGTGCAGTGCAGTGGAGTGCAGTGGAGTACAGTGGAGTGCAGTGGAGTGCAGTGGAGTGGCGTACAGTGGAGTACAGTGGAGTGCAGTGCAGTGGAGTACAGTGGAGTGCAGTGGAGTGGCGTACAGTGCAGTGCAGTGGAGTGCAGCGCAGTGGAGTACAGTGGAGTGCAGTGGAGTGGCGTACAGTGGAGTGCAGTGGAGTGCAGTGCAGTGGAGTGCAGTGGAGTACAGTGGAGTGCAGTGCAGTGGAGTACAGTGGAGTACAGTGGAGTGGCGTACAGTGGAGTGCAGTGGAGTGCAGTGCAGTGGAGTACAGTGGAGTGCAGTGGAGTACAGTGGAGTGGCGTACAGTGGAGTGCAGTGGAGTGCAGTGCAGTGGAGTACAGTGGAGTGCAGTGGAGTACAGTGGAGTGCAGTGGAGTGCAGTGAAGTGGAGTACAGTGGAGTGCAGTGCAGTGGAGTACAGTGGAGTGCAGTGGAGTACAGTGCAATGTAGTGGAGTGCAGTGGAGTGCAGTGCAGTGGAGTACAGTGGAGTGCAGTGGAGTACAGTGGAGTACAGTGGAGTACAGTGGAGTGCAGTGGAGTACAGTGGAGTGCAGTGGAGTACAGTGGAGTGCAGTGGAGTGCAGTGGAGTGGAGTGCAGTGGAATACAGTGGAGTGCAGTGGAGTGGAGTACAGTGGAGTGCAGTGGAATACAGTGGAGTGCAGTGGAGTACAGTGGAGTGCAGTGGAATACAGTGGAGTGCAGTGGAGTACAGTGGAGTGCAGTGGAGTGGAGTGCAGTGGAGTACAGTGGAGTGCAGTGGAGTGGAGTGGAGTACAGTGGAGTACAGTGGAGTGCAGTGGAGTACAGTGGAGTACAGTGGAGTACAGTGGAGTGGAGTACAGTGGAGTACAGTGGAGTGCAGTGGAGTGCAGTACAGTGGAGTGCAGTGGAGTGGAGTGCAGTGGAGTTCATACAGTTCAGTTTATGGAGTTCAGAGGAAGATTTTTCAAAGCAGAGCAATTCAGTGAGAAGTATAGAGAAGCCAGTTTGGATCAGTAAGCTTGGAGAGGAGTTTTTGAGCCAGAACACTTGAGTTGAACTATCCAGCCAGAGGTCAAAAAGAACTAGAAAGTGTGAGCTTATTCAGCAGTAAGTCTTGGAGGCTGAAAACATTCTAGGCCTAGGTTCGCAGATGGAAGCTGGAAGCTGAAGCCTTCAAGGTCTGGTCTTGCAGAAGATTAGATTGTATGGTTGTTAGAAGCTTCCAGGCCTAAGCCTAGAGATAGACCAGAGAAAGAAATGGCCTGGGCTTAGCCCAAGCGGTGTATTCATAGAGCTTGGGTATGGCTCTCATCTCATTCCCTCACCTGAGGAAATAAAAGCAACATTTACACTAGGGATGTGGAGGTGGAGGTAGAGGATCAGCAATCTAAGTCATCTTGGCTACATAGTAAATTTGCAGCCAGTCTGGTACACATGAGACACTGCCCTACTCACTCCTCACAAAAATAACATTGGTATACACGCAAATAAAATGTATTAATTCAGAACAATAATGTTAAAGGAAGACTGTTCTATCTGCAACATGAAGAGATAAAAAGAGTAGAATTGGGCAGATGAGAATTTTTTTGTAGAAAATTTTGATACCATATGATAATAACTTATACTGAGATGGAGGCTGTGGCATACAGACCCAGAGAAGTGGGGAGACTTAAAATATGTTCCAAAATGATAAACAAGAAGAGGTGGTGCCTTGGAATAGGAGGAAGCAGTCAAGAAGTTTAGGTTCTATTCCTTATGTAACAGTAAGACTGAAAAGTGTCATTCAAAGTGACTTATATTTACATGCAAGTTACCCTGGACCTGCTTTGGAGACTTACCAAAGCAGATGGCCAAGATTACAGTACTGTTTCAGTACCACAGACCACAGATCTCGGCTAGAGGTAAAATCTTGTGAGTCAGACCGCTGTCTTTCCTTAAGCTATCCAACGATCATGCTAAAGTCCCTGAAAATGGCAGATATACCACCCAGCAATATCAGGATTAAAAAAACAACATGGTTTTAAGTTTCATGAGTGTCTCTTGCTTTGTAAATTTTAGATATATACCCAAAGAAGATGGTGATACAGAAATACCAACAGATGCAGACAACAGAAAACAAAACAAAAACAAAATCAGGAAACCCTGTTCTCTTTACCCAAAGAACCAAATGAAATAGAATATTTTAAAACAAAATCAACCTCTTCCAACCAAGTATTTTTACAATAAATCATGATTTCAATTCAACTTGCACACCTAAACTTTTCATCTTACCAGGCTTCAAGGTGGTTCCTTTACCTCTCAGCAAGGTGCTATGCCTGGGCGCCAGTATAAGGACACACATGTTCTTCCAGTGGGCTAGACTATGCGATACTGCAACAGACTTACTCAAATATGGAAAAGTGTTTCTTGACGATATTGTGAAAGCAATTCAAAGAACAATAGGCAGCCTTTGGACACAGTTGGATATCAGCAGACATACATATAAACCTCAGACCTAAATAAAAAACAAACTAAAAATATAAAGCACAAAGCTATAAAGCCATCATGAAAATAAGAAAAGTTTGGGGAAACGAAGGTTAGACACATTATTTCTGGAATCGGGTGTATCTGTTACACTTGTTAAAAAAACAATGTTAAATGGATGCAAAGACAATGTAAGGTCTGGAAAAGATCTTTAAAAAAACAACATAAGCAACAAATAATTAGCATGAAGAATATAAAAATATTCTCAAATTTCAATATTAAAAAAAACCAAATAATAATATAATCAGAAAATAGAGATATGAAGACACATTTCATGACCATGTATATGATGGTAATCAAGAAACATGTGAAAAAATGTTCAACATGATTTGTCTTTATGCAAATTAAACCTACAATGAGATAGCAGAGCCCACCTAGCCAGAAAAGTGAACAAAATGATAAAAATAAGGAGGAACTGAATTGCTCACACTTTGCCGATAGAAGTGTATGTCACATACTCCATTTCGGCACAGAATTTTTATTTCTGAAAAACTATTTGTCATCAGCTTATTGAAATTGGTAACAGTATACAACCACCTGTAACCTAACAGTTACAGTCCTGGTCATTTATCTGAGAAATGCAAATTTGTTTTAATGAACTCCACAGATGAGCTGTTCCCAGCGGCTTTGTTCAGAGGAGTTAGGAATCTGAAGGGATCCGGATGTCCTTCAACCGATTACTGGCTAAGCAGACCACATTACATTCACATTGTGGAATGTTATTTGTCAATCAAAAGGCACAGCTTTGAGAACAAAACAGGTTGGTTTGACTCTCTAGAGAATTATACTACAGTAAAAAATAAAATCCCTAGATAGTACATTAGAGATGAGTCCATTTATATAACATTTTAGACATCACAAAACTGTAGAAATGGGGACTAGATGGGAAAATGTCCTGAGATAAATATTCGTTATTAAACAATAAAGAATGAACCCCAATTGGTAAACTTAAGAAATGAATAGTAAGGTGAAGAACTCATAGGAAACCCTTCCAGGAGTAAAGCTAAGCAGAGCATCATGACGCCTGGGGCCAGTGGAAGCAGTTATTTGAGCTTTGAGGACTCAGTTTACATGAAAATGTTATTTGAGTAGTAAATGATAAATGTGCCAGGAAAACATGGTTGCTGAGGCTGCAATGGTCATGGAAGGAGGGGAGGAAAATGGCTCTGAGACATTCACTTAGGAAAGAAAAAGATTAGGTGCTGATGTAAGTGGTGTGGGATGTGTGGACGTTTTGGTTTGTGATACGTAAACACGTTTTTGTTTTAAGCTCAGGTGTGGGATATGAGACTGATTCAAACTGTCCACAGCAGCAAACTATTTGCCTTGTGTGGGCTCTGAGAAGGGCTCTTTGCCAGCTACAGACGGTTTAATTCTGAGGACTCTGAGAAGGAATAAAGGCCAGAGCCCCGAGAGTGTTGGAGAGCTCCAAGGAATCAAAAATGTGGCTGGTGATTACTCCTGCTCTTGGTGGCTGTTGATGCAAAGTGACAGGAAGTTGGAGATCTCCTGAAAAGAGGATTGGACTTGCCCCAAGGACAACCCTAACCAGCAGGAAGTAGCCTAAGAGAACAACACCCCTTCTCCCCACTAATCTATTTCTCTCCTACCGGGTGTTGGGCTGTTGGAAGGGATTGGGGTGGAGTAGGGAAAAAGAGTAATAAGAAACCAAATAATAAAGTAATAAGAAACCAAAATAAAACCGCTTTTAAAAGTGCAGCAACAGTGGGAAGCTTACATTCACGATAAAGCAGTCTCTGTTGGGGTATGCTTGCCTTCTCAGTGAAGTAGGGAAAGTCATTGGTATTCTAATTAGAGCGCTGGGGTTCAAAGCACAAAATGTGTTGCAGAGTGAAAAAGGAATGTGGTCAAGGGAATGCAGTACCTTTGCAGGACGGTGCCTGCGTAGTGTGCTCCACTCTAGCAGTGCAGGGCTGCTGAGGCCTGACCTGCCTCATCTCTGCCTCCACGTGACTACTCACAACACAGAGAGACCTTTCCCCTTTCCTTCTACGTCTAACCCCTTCTGTGCTTGCATGTGTGTGTGCATGTGTGCACAAGTATGTGTGTATGTCTAGGCATGTGCACATATGTATGTTTGTGTGTGAGCATGGCAGTGTGTGTATGTGTTGGGTGTCCTGTTTTATCCTTCTTCACTTTATTTTCTGGGCAGAGGGTCTCTTATTGAACTTAAAGGCACCTGGTGGCCAGCAAACTCCAGAGATAATCCTATCTGAACACCTCATAGTACTGTGGTTACAACCACACTCATGACCATGCTGGGCTTTTTATGTAGGTCCTAGGGAACTGATCTCACATCTTCATGTTTGCACAGTGAGCGTTCTTAAATCCTGTTCCCTTCTTGAAATCTATCCACCATCATGTACTATCCTTGTCCTTGCAACAATTCCTCAGGTGTTCTGTTACTTTATAAGCCACTACCGTTGAGGACAACTGGTAAATAATATGTCAGGTCCCAGTCTCGGTTTCTACCAGCATCTTACCAGATGTTACTAGAATGCCATGTTTTAATGATGCGCTTGTGCCTTGGATTGACATACAGATCCAGAAACAAGGCACACCTGCTTGTTAGTATTAAAACTAGTTTTTGTGAATGTCAAATGCCATTGTCTTCAAGAACACCATGGTAGCAGTAACATAACTTGCGTCTGCTGTAAATTGGGAGTTAAGGGAAGGGGTGAGGCATGTCGGTTGTAACAGTGAAGTCTGACAACATGAGGTGTTCTTAAACTTAGAAGGCTTCTGCTCACTGTAATTCCTTTTAAATAAAGGTGTACATAGAAAATAAATGGCTCCTATTTTTACTGAACATCTCTCTCTCTCTCTCTCTCTCTCTCTCTCACACACACACACACACACAGGTGTGTGTTTCATGGCATGTGTGGAGAGGTCAGAGAACAACTTGCTAAAGTTGGTTTCTCCTTCTGCCATGTGATACCTGAAATCAGACTTTTAGGTTGTCAGGCTTGATGGCACATACGTTACTCACCGAGTCAACTCTATCCCTTTAGAAGGCTTGCCCTTTAAAGACTGCAAACATGAATTATTTAAGGCACAATAACTCCAGAGCAGCTCTCTCAAACATGAGTCATGTAGTCTACATAATACCATTGGGCTTCACCTCAGCATGGGGTGAGCTCTGCTCATAGTCAAGTCTATAGAATGAACATAAATAGGCTCTGAAATTTAAGTCACATATCTTAGGTGTTATTATTTATACCTGTTTAATGTTTTTATTGTAAAAATAAAAATAGTGTAGAGTTCTGTCTGCTTTGCATTCAAAAAGAATATCCTATATCAAAGAAAGCAATCAGCTTACTTCCAGGCTTAGCTGTAAAAGTAACTTTTATTACCTGGTTCAGTTGTGGTCTTGGAGGCTTGCTGCCTCCTTCTGCTAACCTAGGCCTAGAACATTTTCAGCCTCTGAGACATACAGCTTAATAAGCTCACTATTTCTAGTTCTTACTGAGCTCTGGGCTGGCTGGCTCAACTCAGCTGGCTGGTTCAAATTCCTCTTCCAGCTGACTTATTTAGTCTGGATTTTCTTTCCGTCCCTGAGTTGCTCTGCCTGGCCTCTAACTAATTCCAGCAATCTGCTTTAACCTCCTGGCTCCTTCTCATTCTGTGGCTCGTTCTGTTCTGTCCTCGCTTGAATTCTCTTCTATGCAACCTGTCTCTCTATTACTGTCTGAGTAAAACAAAACTGCCTCCTTTCTCTCTGTCTGTCTGTCTCTCTCTGCATTGCCCCTTAGGTAGCTCTCTTTTCCTCTCTCTTCTTGTAAGAGTTGGACATATTCTATTCTATCAAATGTTTGTCTTTTTGTCACTATTTCTGCCACTCAATTAGACATCACTTTCAAATATGGGTGCTTCCTCCTACAAATTAATTTTATCTTCATTGTTTGAGATTAAAGGCGTGTACCACCAGGCCTGGGCCTAAGCTTTTCTTTACCTGAAACTTACTTTTTACCAGGCTAGCCTTGAACTCCAGATATGTTTACTCCTGTCTCCTAGATTAAAGGCCTGTTGGTATTCCAGCCAGATCACACACACACCTAGGAAGTCTTTGGATGTGATCTTTTGGCAGAACAGCTATGTTCTAAACTAAAATTCCACTATACTTAGCCTTGGTTTTCGTATCTTTCACAGTTCAGACATTCTGTAAGGCATTTGATTTTTAGGTTTTAAATATGTGAATTTAATACATATCAAGACTGTAAATATGTGATAAATGTAACACAGGGCACTCACTAACTGAAGGAACTTCCACCCGCCCCAAGGCAGAGGAGAGCAAGCTGTGTTGGGACTGGTGAGAACTGGGAGCTTTGTGGCAACATCAGTTATGCTGCATGGGCTGGCACTCATGGGCGCATTATAACAAGTAAGACTATTCTCTACCTGTGCTTGCACTGAAAATAACAGTAGCTGCCTTGAGGTGTTTTCTTCCTCTATTCATGAAGCTATCATGTAAAGTGTGTATAAAGTTTTCAAAGTTATTTTTGACTATATTCACAGAGAGTGAGCTCATGTTCCATGGCACTGTCCCAAATACAGAACACAGGCTTTGGGCCTGTCCCAAAGCCACAGCAATCTGGAGAGTTTCAGGCTTAAACACCGGTGATGGAGGTAGAGAGCGCAGAGCGAGATAGAAACAGCAGGCGCTCACACAGAATTATGACCACAATAATGGGTCTGTGAAAATCCGTGAGCAGCACAGTCTTCCTTCCTTGAATGGGGAGACTGATGAGAGTCAGTAAATGGAAGAGAAGAGGCTTTTGCTTCAGGACTGAATGATTTGATTGTCTGAATGATGTGCTTGGTACTTGAGCAGAAAGTCAGGACTAGGTAATGAGACAAACTTCATCACTACGATCAGGATTATTTTTATTAATTTTGTGAAGCTAAAATATTTGGTTCATGAAGGAATACCATAGCAACACTCAGATGTGTTGTTTGAAAGACTTCTGACAGCTGTGCACTTCCCTAATTACAAATAGCATCATTAGCACAGGCACAAGCGACTGTGTGCACTGGGGATGCTTAAAGTTACCTTTTTTATTTTGGATACCACAAACGACCTACATTCCAGAAAGCGCATTCTGCTGCCCAACAGAAAGAGCACAAGTCTCTTGTCTAATATCCGTGAGTTAATTGGGAAGGCAAAATCTGGAGTCTCCATTGAGTAGGATAGAACTTTGTGTAATTAGGCATCTCGGGAAACCACACATGAGCAATATAACCACAGTGTCACTGTGAGCGTGCTATTACAGAATGAACGCTGAACCCCCGTGAGAGCGCCATGCTCCAAGCAATTATCAGCTGAGGAGAGCTTCACTGATAATTTCCTAAGTGCAGGACAGAAAGTTTTCCCTCCTGAGCTGACCCTTGTCCAAGCACTGTGTGCCTTCAGCCTCCCGGAAGTACCTGATCTTTAACTGCATAATAACTTCAGATGCTGAGTCAGAAGCTCCCTTGAGGCTCAGGCATATCCCATCTCTTTGTTAGAAAGGGGTGAAAAAAAAAAAAGCAGGAAGTTACTCCTGAAAGCATTTCTATCACTTACAGTAGTGGTAAATAGTAAGACATTATTACCAAAGAACTGACGGAAAATTTGATAGTGGGTGCTGGATTTCATAATCACTTTTATTTATGACTTTGTTAGAGAAAATGGAAAAACAAAGATTAAGCAATACTTAAAAAAAAAAAAAAAAGCCAATTGGCTTTAAAACATTGGGAAATGCCTCCTCATTTCCATGGCAGGGATTAGGCAAATAGTCTCCAGAATCCTTAAGAAAGGCTGAGGCTGTGATGCCCTTTGATTTAATCTGCTGGTGTCAATCCTTTTTAATCTCACAATTACAGCAATGAAAGGGGAGCACTTGTTTATGCGCAGGGGGTGAAACGCTTTGTATTCCTTGCTGAGCTGTGTTTGTTCTCTCAGAAGTCAGAGAACTTACAGCAGCTGCAAGGTAACAGCATTGAGAAGTCTGCCTCCCCAGAAGTCTCGGGGTAGGGGAATGTTCTATTTTCTTTGTCTCCCTGCAATTTTTTTCCATGATGAATCGCCATGATCTGCTCATGACACCTTACCTCTGTGTCCTGGGAGAAGCCTGTTTAAAGCCACAGAATGCCCCAGCCACTTTCACCTCAGATATTTGCTTTGTGTTTTCTATGAGACGCTATTATTTCCTTCCAACATGTCTTTGCTTATTAGTTTAATATGGCTCTTAGTTACTTTTCTCATTACCTTGACAAAATACCCAAAGGGGTTTATTTTTAACATGCAGTGGAAGGAATTCTGCTTATCACAGAGGTACGAACACAATGGCCAGAGTGTTAGGTTGTTTTGTATCCTTCTACAGCCAGGAAGCAAAGAGCAGACAGGGCACAGTGGAGAGGGACAAAAACATCTTGAGCCCTTCATGGCCTACTTATTTTAGTCAGGCTCCACCTTCCTAGGGCCCCAGAACTTCCTAAATCAGAGCCATCAGCTGTAGATGCAGACATGCACCCATAGGACACCTTTGCACGCCAACCATAACAACGAAGGAGACCAAGGCTTGTACAGCTCTTTACCCTCTACTCATACTGCCATGACTGATGGGCACTCACCAAATATCTGAGAAATGATTCAAGGAGAAGTCCCATTGGAGAGTTGGCTAATTCTATTATGTTTAAAGTACTGGTGGTTATTCCCTACAGGCAATATTCCAGATGAATGGAGACCATCAACTCATGTATAATTTCCATTTCAAAGTTTATGAGAAAACAAAAATATTAATTGAAACAAGTAGTTGTAATAGATTTAGTAACCCGTGGAAGAAGACCAATTTAGTTTCCTAACATCTTGAAGAAACACTCTTCTGTTAATAATTTACTGGAAAAAAATCTTTCCTTCCATCTTATTAGACTTATAGTCATACTTATATTACCCTGGGGGATTTGGACACAAGCTATTTGTCAGGCTCCTTGCCATTACACACTATACATTATTTAGGACATTGCTTAATTACTGTAATAAATGTTTGTGTACTGACCTTTTTATGCCACCAAATGTTTGTGCATGACCCAAGAATTTTCCAAAGTCAATATGAAACATGTGGCCTGACTTTGTCAGCATGATATTGTCATTATGCCGGTCACAGACTCCCAAGATGAACGTTACCACACACCAGCCAGCACAAGAGTAAAAAAAGTTCCTCAGGGCCTGTCAGTTGAAAGACAATGACAACATGACAATAGTAAACAGAAAAAGCATCTATAATTATCCACTAACAATCTATTTGTGTCACTTACATATTATTTATCTATTCACCTATAGCTATTGCATATATTAATTTTTATTACCTAGCCTCTGTGTATTGCATAACCATATACCTATTATCTGCCAGCTATCTAATCTATCTATCTTTCTATCCATCCATCCATCCATCTATCCATCTATCTGCAACATCTATTGATCTATCATTTATCTATTATCTATCAATCACTTACGTATCTATCTATAATCTATCTATCATTATCTTATCAATTTCTATCATTTATTTATCTTACATTCTACAAGCCATTTAACAACAGTAGATAAAAAGTCAGGGCAGAACATAAAAAATTTTAGCAAAGAGGCTTATTTATGAATATTGGAGGTTGTGTGCAAATAAGCTGAAGCTCCTGGAAGGATTTTGTTTCAGAAGGTCTCATCTCTGGAATGTGATCTTTGAGAGACATTTCTGAGTGCAAAGATTCTTTGTTCGTAGCCAGGAACTTCACTCAGAAGGAAAATAATATACCACTTATATCTGGTCTTTCTCACAGGGCTGAGAAGTGAGGGAATTAGAACTCAAGGTGGACTTAATTTACTTTCCCCTAAATCACAATGTCCAATAGACCAGAGCATACTCTCATTTAAGTATGTTACTTAAAATTAGTTCCAGAAGCACAAACCTTTTCATAATCTTCCTTTAAGTGGTTGTGCTGACTAAACCACTTCTTGATGGTATTTTCTTTCAGTGGTCCTATCAGCCCAGAGTGCAGATGGATCTTAGCCAGTGTTACAGCATCAGGCACCATCTCTATCAATCCTGGATGATAACAGAGAGAGATTAAGGAAACTACCTTTGCTTCCCAGGATGAGGAACACTTAAGACAATGTACTTCAATGTGGGAGACAACAATAGCTTTCAGCACTGTTTGGACTTCCTTCTTCCTCTCAAGCCTTGTCTAGAGGACTCCTGATCATCCTTCCTACGTCTCATCAATCTGAGTATGGTAGGTTTTCATCAGCTCTTCAGAAGCATTCTGGTGTTATCTCTCTAGAACTATGGTATAGAGGCAATAGAGATGTCCTCATGGAAGCCCCATGGTCATTAGAAGATCATGTTGCCTGTCACATCCCTGGCGGTGAGAGGACCATGAACCTTTACAGTAGGACATTCACATTTAAATGACTGTTTTTGCCTTCTGTGAGCAACATATAATTCCTCAATAAACATCAATACATGGTAAAAATCTCTGTTCAGAGTGCTTAACAAATGGTTCACTGGTTAAGTGTTTGCTTAAAGAGACTGAGAACTAGAATTCAGATCCCCAGGATCTGTGTAAATGTCAGGAAGGCAAAGAGCGTAGTGCCAGCCTCCACGAGGTGCATAAAGAGCAAGGTGTGTAGCCAGAGTTCCACTCTGAAAGCTCTGGATTCAGCTAGAGATTCCCCGTTTCCTCTCTCCCTCTCCACTCTTCTTCGAATTTAATAGGTCAAGTTAGTTCTGCCTATATGTGCATGATATGAAACCCTGCATGGAAGCATGGGAATCCTACCAGTGGCCACATTCTCAAAAAAAGAAAAGAAAAAAAATCATTACCCCATCCTCAGAAGCTATCAACTACCTTTCCTTAATGCAGGATGGGACTTGGACAATGTGTTCCCATCTGTGCTTGAATTTCAACTGGCTTGATATCCCACAGAGCTTATGCAGGTTACCCCCAACAGCTCAAGTCCATGAGTGCAATAGCCATATCAGGTCCAGAAGACAGGAGGATGGGGGGGAGTTGGAGGAGGAAAGAAAGGGAGTAGATATGATAATATTTCATTGTTTTATGTAAAAAAAAATTCCTCAATATATAGAGTGAAGGCTGACGTCCCCTCAACTCACTTCAACCTTTAGCTTTCACATGTGCATACACACGCATTTGCACCCCTATGGAAATGGATATACACATGAACACATACACACACTATTAACTTTAAAAATAAAATTCTTTTCAGGTTAATAGAAGCACCACCATTAAATGTTAAATTTCTGAGAGTGAATAGAATGCAAGGGACAGCCCATGCTCCTTCATTGCAAGACAACATTAAAGAGAAACCGTAATAATGATTCCACTTAAAAAGGAGCATGTATTGATTGACCTTAAGCAGGACCTTTGCCTCCATAGCCATTCATTGATCAAGGGTTTTCACTGTGCCCCTAAGGCTGTTAACATTTAAATATTTTCAAGACTTCTCTGATTTTTAATCTATACAGGATAACAGTTTAAATAGTTTTTCAACTTCTCCGAAGATGACTAGCTCCACCCGATAATTCTCTAAATTTTATAAATAAAATCACTGACATAAACTGAAATCTCGACAATCAAACTATTAGAGGATAAAGAGAGCCAGAAAAATTCTATGACCACAGAGAGGGGACATAAAACTTAATGCTTTTGAAGAATAGATATCCAACAAGCCCCAGAATCTAATGGGAATGAAACTTTGTCTTCTGAAAATGACATTTGTTTTACTCTTTGTTTTTGTTGAATAAATATTCTGTCAGCATAATTCCCTCTGTAAATCTTGCCATCATAGAAGACTGTTGGTTCACAGAGGGAGAAAAATAGCTTGTCTTCTGCTGTTTGCCACTTTGGGAAAGTCTAGAGTTATTTCTTCCGAATCTCCTGAGTTGCATGCTGTGATAATAAATAGACATGAGGAAAACTAAAGCATTTGCCTGGAAGCCAGTGTTCATTCAGTTTCTAAGGCATAGGTGGTCCGTGAGAGCCTGGACGCACTGACTGGCTGGCTGGTTTCACTCAGTTTTCCAGCAGGTCAGCATATGGAAGAAGTAGGCTCCTTCTGTGAGACCAGGAAGGGTGGAAAGTAAGAGATGACAATTGTGATGAAGCAGTAATCAAAGACTGATTTTAAGAAATTAGAAAAGGCTTGCTCAGCTCTGAGCAAGGCCCCTACTCTTGGAGAAAAGTAAGCTCATCTCTGATCTGCAATGATTTCTTACAAATCATGAGGTTGGGGGGATTCTGTTGGGATTTAGCAGATCACCTCTCAAGAGGTGCTGTCTAAGACACTGAGGCTGCTGCTGGGGTTCCAGGAAGAGAGGCACTTTGTAGGAATGGCTCTTTTGCAGCAGTGGCTTTAAATGGTAGATCTACTTGAATTAAAAAAAACTGACTATATTATTTAGGATTTTTTTTTCCAGAATAAGTTGTGAAACCATAAAACAGACAAAGAAAAAAAAAAGCAGGTTAATAGAAACACCACCATTAAATGTTACATTTCTGAGAGTGAACAGAATGCACTGGACAGACACCTGCTCCTTCCCTGCCAGACAACATTAAAGAGAAACTGTAATAATGATTCCACTTAAAAAGGAGCATGTATTAATTGAGTTTTATTTGTTCACAAAGAAGAATGCAGTGATGTCAGTTACTGGAATATGGATGCAACGAGAGACCACTATATTATATTATGTGAAATTAGCAAGAATTGGAAAGACAAATACTGTATTTTCTTTGATGGGATCCTAAGCTTTTTACAGATACATAAAACCATGTATATGTTTCTATGTAGTTTCTATGTATATATATACATACATATGGACATGTACATATGCAGAGATGTATATATGACATGCAAGCAAAATGAAGGCGGCCTCAGGATGGAAGGACACTGACATGAAGGGGAAAAGAGTGGGAGAAAGGAGAGGGTATGAGGTAAATATAGAAACATATGATATAGTTTAAGAAAATGCTCTTTATTGATCTCTACAATATATAGAATGAATATTCACCACTAAAATATTTTAAAAAGAAAAATACATATCAGTGCTTTAACTATGTAGAAAATCCCAAGGCTTCTTAAAATTGCAACAATTAATGTGAAATTTAGCTACCCTGAAGATTAAAAACATAAATTCTCTATGAATAAAGCTGAGTAGTGGACCTAAACCATGCAGTCTTTCATTCTATATTTACATCTCCATTTTTCAAAGGAAAAGAAATATTATATATCACTCAAAGTGTGCATGTTTGCTTATTTTGACTGATTTTCTAGGTATTCAGAATTCTTTTAGAATTTAAATTCCAGTTCTGGGCCAGTGAGATGGCTCAGCAAGTAGATCCTTCTGTCACTCAAGCCTGATAATCCAAGTTTGATTCTTAAGGCCAGCATGGTGGAAGAACTGATCCCAAAAGCTGTCATCTGATCTCCACACATGCACCATTGTATGAATGATGCCACCCACCCACTCACATGCACACACATGCGTGCACGTGCTCACACACGCGCAAATAATAAGTGATGAATAATTAATAGAGAGACATTATACCCTGTGTTTGGAGTTTCGTGTGTCAGCGGGGCAATAGTTTTGAATGGACAGGTGACTCTGTTATGGAGAATGTTAGACTTGTGAAAAGTTGTCTTTGCACTTGTGAAGAACGACATGTACTCAGGAGAAAATTTCACTTTGAAGTTTAGAACTGAAGCTCTACTTGGGCCATCAGTGTCTGTTATTACTAGGGCCTGTGATGCTGGGAACCATGGTGTCATCACTGTTGATGTCAAAATCTATGTTATCTTAGGAAATG
This sequence comes from Meriones unguiculatus, assembly GCF_030254825.1. Taxonomy (NCBI): domain Eukaryota; kingdom Metazoa; phylum Chordata; class Mammalia; order Rodentia; family Muridae; genus Meriones; species Meriones unguiculatus. Next base: position 125,351,147 of record NC_083353.1, on the reverse strand, counting down.
AAAAAAAAAATGAGTAGTCATTAATGCAAGTAACTCCCAGAGAAAAGCAAGAGTGTCACAGTTGGCAAAGTCATACTTTCTAAAAGCATGTTACGCCTTACGTCAGTCACACTGGTTTGTAATTTTGAAAATTGGAAAGGAACACACATAGGTCTTTGGATCTTTGGCTGTGGAGCCTAAAATAAAAGCTATCAGTTTATAACGTCTTACCAGTGAACCAGCGAGGTAAATCATGCAAATCACCTTATTTTCAAATCTGTACTGACCTTGGGCTTTTCCTGTGGATAGACATTCATAAACGATCATTTGCATATCTAGGCCCTCCTGCAGCCAAATCTTGTCCATCACTTGAATAATCTGAAGAACAAGCATATCCTGCCGAAGATCGTCCCCAGCCTGTAAAAACAAGGTTGCACGCTCATGCCTCTCTCTGAGTGTCATTCAAAGAATACAAAAGCAGTCTAAGCCATTGCTTTCCTGGATACATTTCCAGCTCAGCTTAGGGTGGGCTTTCTTGTTACAGTAGGCACCCAAAGCACCTTGCCCTTCTGAGAACAGGTCATGGAGCAAATTCTGGCGTATGAAGGATCACAAGAGCTTCCGCTAGAGAAAGAGAGGTGCTGCTTGGAATTCTGTCCTGCATAGTAATCTCTCTGCTCCTTTTAGTTTCTTAGACTTGAATTCTAGTGCCAAGAGCCACAGGAATATTTACTCAAATTTCAAACTCGGCCAAGGAAGGTTTGGAAGTCAGGATGACCAGGTCTGTTGTACGTTTATGCTCCTTCACTAGGCCATAAGTAGCTCACATAAGATGTGGTACCTATGAATCATTGACCTTCACTGTGAAGGCTGCGAGGTGGTTTTCAGAGGAAATGGTCTCTGACGACAAGAAACAACTGAGGTGAAGGAAGTGTGATGGGTGCAAACGGGAAAGCTCTCTGTTGTTTCCCATAAGTAAGAATTAGATTTTTTAAAAAATGTCCTTGAGTTTATACAGACTACTGAAAAGGCGTCTTTTTTTTTTTTTCCTTCATGGAAGAAAAGAACATTTTGGGATCACTAAGGCTCAAGGTTTGGAGGGTCAAATGCAGAGTGTGAGCTTGATCATCTTCATCCACCAAAGAGCCTCACTGGGACCTTGTTGAACAGTAGTCTTTGCACTGGACGATTAGCCAACTTGTACCTTCTACTTAGCCCTCCTTGTCAGAGTCCTCTCGTGCCCCATCTACAACCTTATTAATGCCTTTTAGTACTCTGAGTGTAGAGGCTTGAAGACCAGGAGTTCAAAGACAGCCTACATAAAAAGAAGGAGGAGGAAGAGAAGGAGAAGGAAGGAAGGAAAGAAAGAAAGAGAAAGAAAGCAAGAAAGAAAGAAAGAAAGAAAGAAAGAAAGAAAGAAAGAAAGAAAGAAAGAAAGAAAGACAACAAAACAAGAATAAACATGGCTGGTGAAATGGCGAGATGGTTCAGTGAGTCAAAGCCACATTTGATGAGTTCAATTCCCAGGACCGTCTTGGTGGAAGAAGAGAACAGAATACCACTAGATCACTATGCCATACTCCACAATGAGTGTGTGCATGTGTAATAATTTAAAAATTAAAATACTTTAAAATGAACATGTATGTGTAGACAAAATTGCTATCTTAAAGCAGTTTATCTCATTCAGGTTCCAGGTAGTATGCAATATATATCAACATCAATACACACACAGACATACACACACACACACACACACACACACACACACACACACACACACACACATATATATGCCCAAAGAAAATGCTGCTTCTAGAAACCTATCACTCATGTCACTTTCTCCATCATTCAAAAGTGATCCTATGCTTTCATTTATTCAAACTTAGTTCAAGATTTGAACTGAAGGATACCTGGAATTTAGCCAGTAACACTTGATTTATTTCCAATCAGCTTGGCATACACTAGAATTCTGTAGAGAGACAGACTCTAAAATAATTGGGAAACTTCTGTGTTTTTGCCAGGGGAAAATAACTGCAATCATTTCTTTTCGTGAGCAATAAATCAATAGTTCTGCTTATGGAATCAATTTTGGGATTCAGGAGAGTTACTGTACCTTAAAAATAACACTGATGTTTTTGCCCATTGGATTAGCACTGATGAAAGTAATCTTCAATGGCAAAGCGTTAGATTTGAAATATGAGCATGCCTATAGGAGTAGAAGAGAAGAAGAGTGAGCAAAATAAAGCAAAAACAACACCTTTCTGAAAACCACAGCTCCCTGCAGAATTTGTGAGATGAGTAAACAGAACAAATAGATTTTTATACTTGGACAAACAACTGTATTTGTCAAAAATGAAGAAACTAACACTAGTGTTCCAATCTCAAGTGCTTGTCTCCATGTTCCTTTCTTCACATCTTGCTCTGCAGTTTTAGGTACCTAAGTCAACCATATTGCAAACTATCAAATGGAACATTTCAGAACTAATTCTCCAGCTTTAAACTGCAGTCCCTTCTGAGATGCACCGTGAAGTCATGCACCATCTCACTCTCATCAGTGTAGGGACATCTTCTGTGAGGTATAAGTATGGCGTTTTGAATGAGAAACGTCCTCCATAAGCTCCTATGTTTGCACACTTGACCTACAGTTAGCTGCCGATGGTGTTTGGAGAGGTTACGGAATCCTCAGGACTTGGAACACTGCCGGAGGAAAACTCTGAGCCCCACGCCCAGCTTTCTCTCTCTTCTTCCCGTGCCTGTGGCTAGAAATGTGATTAGGCAGCTTTCCACTTCTGCTGCCTGTTACCATGCTTTTCCTGCCATGATGGACTGTAGCCCTTTGGACCCGTGAGCCAGAATAAATCCTTTCTCCCTTAGGCTGCTTGTGATGTTTTACCTCAACATAAAAGTAACTAATATATTCATATTAGTATATATATATATATGATATATTTATGCTTACAATAAGCTATGAGACATATAGATATAATGTTTATAATAGTTAGCTAACAGATGAGAGTTAATATTTTATTTCAGGTTTTTTGGTTGTTTTTTTCTCACATAAAAACAAAACAAAACATGGACCCACAGTTAAGAGAGAGCAAAATTCTAATCTTATTCCTGAATTTTATTATCAATAAGATTTTTAAAATTAGTACTTTATGTGTTTTTACTACACTGAAAAGTATAGAATAACAAACCTTATTGCATGCATTCTGGTAAAAGACACAGGCTAATGAGTATGAGACATGTTCTGCTGAACTTGACAGAAAAAAAAAAGGGTACGTGGAAGATTAACACTTTTTTGTTGTTGTTCATGAATGTTTTCTTCATAGAGAGTAACACAGCATAGCTTCCTTCTTTCGTCACATTTCCCATTTATCTTTTTAGTGTTTCAATGTCAACTGCTTCCATGCAGCTTTCCCGTGTGTTTATTTTCCTAATTTGTTGGAAGGTTGAAAGGCTTCCTGTGCTTAGAGTGGTAAAGTTAATACCAAAGAAAAGAAAGGGATTTGGTACACTCAATCAAGCAAGTCAGTAAAATAAGACATCAATATATATTGAAGGATCGGTTTGAATATACGTATTTGTCATCTGAAATCAGTATAAGCTGAGAAGAAAGGGGTCTGTTCTTAACTTAGTTGTCAACATAAATCTAATCTAGTTTCTAACCAAATGCAAAACATTGCTTGCTCAATAAACTTGAGTTTTATAGTTTTAAAAGTGAGGCTGCATGAGAAGCATGAGTTTCTGCTGTAAAAAAAAAATCATATGATCCTTTAGTGAATTATGTGAGCTTATCATGCTATAGAGTCAATTAAAATATATAATATATTATTATAATTGATAATGATATATAATATAATATGTAATCAAATAATATATCAGTATGCTATAGAAGTAAGTATTGAATCTTATGTTCTTATACATGGTATAGAATTAAGAAATCCTATATTAGAAAGAAATGAGTCTAGATAAATGGCTTTTAAGTTATGAATTCCGTTTGTGGGGCCTGTTTCGAAAGATGCCAAGTCAAAAGAATAGAAAAAGTCAAAAGGGAGATGAAAAAACGCCTTAGACACTCTTCTTATTTTTCTTGCATCTATTATGCTTTCAAATTTTAGTTTCTTGTTTTCACATACAGTATATTTACTGAAAGTCATGTCAAAATATTCTATTATGAACAGCTACTGTATGCAAACCACTATCTGGATGCTAACAGAAAGAATCACTGTATTTAGTTAAAATGTCAATGAAAATTGGCATGAAAGTATATACATATGCATTAAATGGAAAGTTCACAAAGAAATTTATCACAGTTGAATGAATAAGCATCTGAAGAATAAAGTAATTCGAAGGTGAACTAGATCTTGAAGATTATGAGAGACACGCAGATTTGAAAATAGGCAGAGGAAGGGCTTTTCTGGGTGGGGAAAGGCAAACCATAAAACACAACTTAACAGGAGAAGTTTAAAAGGTGGATGACAAATGTCAGATCCAAGGGGAAGGGAAGACTGAACCAAAGTCTTGCAGATGGTTTTATGCTTGGAAAACTAGAAGGAAGGAAGCAAGATAAAAGGTGAAAGAGAGAGAAAAGAAATGTATGACCTCTGACCGTGAGAAGCAGAGCTGGTTGACATAGACATAAAGATAATTGAAAAAATAAATAAGAAATCTGTAAGTAAATAAAATGTCTGATCCTTGTTTTTCCATCCACAGAGACAGACAGACTGCACTGAGCAATTCCCAACTTTCCCACCTGCTCATACCTCAGCGACTCAAAGAGAAATAAGGAATTCTACAATTAATTCTACATGTCCCCGAGGGGGGCATGGTTGAAGATTTTCTTGTAAAGAGAGAACAACACAAGCCTGAGACTCTTGTTCTCTGCCTTTGAAAGCTATGCTTTATACAATAAATTGGGTCAGGCTGAGTTTTTCTTCCACTGATAGAACACAGACCGAAGACTCTCCCACATTTATTGAATTAGTGGCCCCCCCACACCAAACAGCTTCCTTGGATCCTTTGTGAGGTTTCTCCTCAGAATAGGTTCTCACGAACAATGAGCCTGGCACTGCAGCAGAAGACCTCATAGTCGCTACATTTATAAAGCCCCTCACCAGTGTGAATTTTTTTGTCGTATAATGAGGTGTGAGTTTTGACTACATATGTTTACTTGACTAGACATTTAGAGAGCAGTTTTGTTTTATGTGATGTGTGCAACACAGAAAGAGACAGAATGCCTGTTACATTGCATTCAAAAGGATTTTCTGCAGCCAGCAATTAAGAGTTCTAAATGAAGGTTTGGTCCAAATTGCCTACATGTATGTGTCTTCCATCATTGAGGTTCTGCTGATATTTAAGACGTTTCCTCTATCTAACTTAGGGCCCTGCCACCATACTCATTGCTTGCAAATGGCTTCTCTGCAGTGTAGGCCCTCAGATGCTCTGTAAGTGTCCATGTTGGAATGGAGAGTTTTCCTATATTTGTTTCAGCTGTGAGGTTTCTACACAGTAGGATTGGGAGACAGATTAACATTCACCACATGACAATGCCATATGGTTATGGCAGCCTTGTCCATTGCTGTACAACAGATGCTCAGCTCTGTTCCAGACAGTCACAGAAAATAGGTCCAGGAGATGGATCTACTTGGACAGCACTTGGACAGCGTAAGGAGGGCATGTAGCCTTCGCAGCAGGATAAGCGATAACACATTCCACATTGTTGACTGCTGGCCCAGCTAGCACATCCTGGCTGCCTAAGGACCAATCCTCAGCACAAACAGCACTTACAGAAACATGCTACCCCAACACATGACTAAATCAAAATGTGCCTGTAATTTTAGTTGCCAAAATTAAACCATTCTTAAATACACACTTGCATGTGTGCGTGTACACACACACAGACACACACTCAAAAAAGAAGAAACAAAAAACAAGAACTGCAATCAGTCCTGTTTTTCTTTCTACCTTAAACATTTCTAAGATCCATAGCTTCTAGCTGTATATTAGTCAATAAATACATCTAACACTTGAAAATTCACACAATTTTTAAAGTATTAGTAATGTTTCAAATTTAGCCCATATGGATAAATGTCAATTTATAGGATTTAGTGTCTTGTTATTTCCCCCCAAACATGTTTGTGAGGCATGTCAGGAAAGTTTGTAAGAGGTCTTGACAGTGGCAAAGTCACAGAAATGTCAAGTCTTTAGCAAGCTTTTTCCATTTGTGCCAGTAGTGGACTTATTTTCTCCTAACAGTTGGGCTTGTTGTCTTATGACTTAAGTATCATTTACTGCTCAATGCTTGATAGCTTAACCTCTTCACTTTTAAATCTCACTCATCAATCATTTTCCCTATTAGTGTCTTTCTTCTCTAGCATTTTTAAGAAGGAGAATTATAAAGCTTGGTGGGAACAAAGGAGAAAAAAAAAGATTCTAAGTCAGAGAAAGGTGATTGAGGAAGTACCATGTGACAGAGGATTAGGAATAGAATGTTAAGGAAGTCATGAGTCTGAAAATTACTAGGAAAGGTTATATAGGCATGGGTAAAATCACAAAACTTATAACATAGTGATATATAGACACTAGTGCATATTAAATTGAATCAAAATGGACATAGATAGCTAAAGATATTAATGTCTATACATGTTATGCATGTAGTATAAATAGACGTGAAATTATAATCAGCTCTGCCAGCTGGTCCATCCCTAAATAACTCAGAGGAATATGGAAAATTTTCGTGGATGAAGTTCCCAACTAACCACCCCAAATAGTAAGACAAATCCATTCATTGTGAGAAATACCTTTGCTCTCTTTCACTTTTCAGTAAATGGATAACTTGTTTCTAAACCAACAAACTATAGGACAGGATCAATGTTTTCCCAAGTCATCACAATGAATCCAACGTAACACCCAGTGTGGATAGGATTAAATTATTTCCCTTAAAGTAGTTGCAATGCCCGTTTTTTAATTATTTACTCCATGTAAAAACATTTTATGAACTAAAGAATAAAAATAGAAATAGCTCATTTATTTACTAAATAATTTGACTCACATCCGGATCAATTCCTTTTATGCATAAGGCTGGATTCAGAGGAAGATGACAAGCCTCTGTATCTTTAAGGAATTCTTCTAGGCTGCCGATCTCTTTCTGTAGTACATCCTGCAAGAAAATAAAAACAATGTTTAAGAAATTGTAAAGAACTCAACTCTTTGAGTTACACCTTCCTTGTATTGATGAAATGAACTCTCCAGTTCTGGCGTGGGTGCTGTGGTTGACACTGATATTAGGCAGCTGGTAAATGATGTATGATGGAGCAGCAGACAAGGGACCGTAATGAGCGATGCTGAAAACACCCAGTCAAAGAGGTCCTGTCCCTTCTCATCGACTTGAGGTTCAACTAGAAGCAAATGTCAAACAAGCATTGTGCTGCTGTCAAGAATCGGGGCAGGCTGGATTTGACTAATTTCAAACCCTGGTCCACTAATTTCAAACCCTTGTGTTAAGTAATTATTAACTTAATCATTTTCAAATAATCTCCCCAAATCTTCATTTATAGCTATCAAGTTTTAAAAAAAATAGTCAACACATTATGTAAAAATATTTACTTACATTAGTAAGACAATGACCAAACGTTAATCACACTGTGCTGGCAGGAACAATGATTAATGCGAATAAACTGTTCACTCAGTGAGCACATTTCTAAGCTCTTTTTCACCCCAGGCTTGAAAGTTCTTTGCACAAATGATAAAGATGAAATTTAATCTGGTTAATAATGTTTAACTCCTAGCTCTTACTCTTGGTTTGTGTAAAGTGACAAAATCTGCTTCTCCTAGGATCTAGAAGGGAAAATTCCACCCAGACCTTTTTCTGGATCTCACCTTCTTTCATTGTATATAAGTGTGTTTGCCTGATAAATATCATGGAGGGGAATCCATGTTCCTGAAAGAGGGACCCTAAGTCAATGGACCCACAGAATTCAAATTCCCCCAGGAATTTCACAGTGCTCACATACAGGAAGAGGTTGCCAACAGCTCTGACCAGTTATCTCACAGGTAAATTAGGCATAGCGTTTTTTTTGTTTGTTTGTTTGTTTTTGTTGTTGTTGTTTTTTGTTGCATGTTTTCTGTAAAATTGCAACATTGTTACAGGGAAATGAGAAATGCTAACAGTGACACTCTCTCTGGTTTGGCCAAATTGTAAATTAAAGAATTTTTAAAATGAGTTTTCATTTCTTAATTTCTCTTGAGTTTTAGGGGAGCTAAGGAGGAATTTCAATGGATCTGATTACACTCCCATCAAACAAAACCTCTTTACTATTTTTCTGCAGTTAGATTTAGTTTAGTGCTTTTTATTTAAAATAGAAAATAAAATATTGTCTTTTAAAACAGCTATCAGGATGGAAGATGGAAGATGGCTGAGCAGGTAAAAGTACTAGCCTTGCAAGCCTGACAACCCGAATTTGGGCCCCAGATCCCAGAGTGGAAGAAGAGAAGCAAGTCTATAGAGCTGTACTCTGACTTCAACTCCTACCCTGTGGCATGTGTGCACTATCTGATAGATACATACACCCCGACTAACAAAGTAGAGTTCACAAGAGCACTCTTCAGGGATCACCATAGAAGAGGGCAGAAAGTTTATAAGAGCCAGAGACAGCTGCTGATTGATGTAAAGACGTGTTTTGTAGACATGACAGGGTTATGGTGCATAGTCACAGCGGCTGTGGCCACAGTATAAGACCTGCAGAAGATCAAGCCAATCAAAATCCTAGCATGGATCGGGGAGAGGTTCACAAGGCCGACCACTAGCTGAAGAGCTATTGACAATTGGTGGATGTTGAGGGAGACAGAGTCAGGTTCCTCTGAGGTGGTAGGTTGCCCATGCTCTGGAAGATGCCCTTTAACCCACTCACATATGAAGCACTAAGGGACTCAGTGATTTAAAAAAATAATAATGGATAAGGGTGGGAGGAAGAATGGTAGGGAGGATTCGGGAGGATTTGAGGGGACAGAATAGGGATGGATTTGATTATATGCATGTATGGAATTCTCAACAATAAAAATACTGACACACAATAAAAATGTAAAAGTTTTTTTTTTAAGAGTTGTCCGTTGCCCCTCTTACCTCTTGTTTTATTTTTCAGCACTGCCACTCACCACAAAAGTTTTAGTAAAACCAGTATCACTCTGGGACTTGATATAAGCTATCAAAAAGTCCTGGGATTATTTATCTATGGTGTGCAGCAGATGAGAAAAACAAAACAAAACAAACAAACAAACAAACAAACAAAACACCTAAATCTACATTTCTGGGAGGTTCTACCAATTTATTTAATTTCCTATCAAAAAAGTTTTGATCTAACATTAGAAAATAATTAAAAGCCTTTAAATAATATTGAGAAATCAAAGGTCTTAAAAGGTGTTACCTGTGATAAGTCTGAAGTAACCTTGGAATAGTCACATGTTTTCCATTAAAAAAAGCATTCCAGGGAGGAAGAAGGAAAGGAGGGTGGTCCTGGGAGGGGAGGAGGGATAGGGCTACAGCAAGGATGTAAAATGAATTTTTAAAAAATAAATAAAGAAAAAGGAAAATAATGCATTTCATATTTACCCATTTTAGTTCCCCCACCCGCTATATAGGTGAAGTAGTAGAGCCTCGGGCATTCTTATCAAAGGCAGTAGTGACCCTTTTTTCCAGCAGAAAAATCCTAGTTTGGGAAACAAACTTAAGGTATTTTGCTTATTGCTATTGTCACATAGTCTTGAACATTCTTGTTGTTTTTAGACAATGCAAGGAAGCTATGAGTTTCCTTGAAGACAAGATTATGTTTTATTTATATTTATATCCTTAACTTCTTGTTGGAGGTTAAGTACTTAACTGCTATTGAATAATGTTCTTTAGGAAGAGTGGGTGTTCACTGTTCTCCTGTGTACACAACACCAAACTTAAAACAACTTTCTTAATGGCCTCTATCAACAAAGAGAACTAACGATGCAGATAATTAAAAAGATCCAATGTGCTTCATTTAAGTCAAGAAAAAGAATAATTAATACAGTTATGCCAGTGAGAATATTTTAGTTATTATACATATAAGTTAACATAAAAATATGACCACCCATAGTACTGTCTATGTTTATCTAATCAATTTTATCTGGTATCAAAAGTGTTTTTAGGCCGATATAGAACTAGATGGTGATCCTCTCCCATAAGCCTGATTTTGTCACTGTGTTCAGTTTGTGACCTCAGAGGTCTGGAGAGATCACGCAGAGGCGCTTAAAAGCCAATAGTGTTTGCTGATCTTCCAGAGGATTTGAGCTCTGTTGCCAGAGCCCAAGTCAGGCAACTCACAGCTGCCTGTAACTGCAGTGCCAGAGATCTGTGTCTTCTTCTGGCCTCTGGGAACACCAACACACAGTGCACATACTCACAAGTCGACATATTCACATATACACAACTAAAGTAAAATACAATTTAAAGAAACAGGGTTTCATCTGGATGTTCTTGGAGCTTCTTTCAAGTTTGTGTCTTCTTGCCATAACAAGCCTGTTACATGGCTACTTACATACCAACGTCTTTTATGCTCCAGTGACTGAAAATATTTTTAACTTTAAGAAAAGTAATTTAAAAGTTTTTTAACTAAGTGTATTTGAGGAGTTTGTTTTCTAAGTTATGAATCTGAAACAGTTGACTCAAAGGCAGACAATTAGCATTTTGCTAAAGATTGATATCTTCACCAACCTGTCTCTGAGGGTCACTGGCAGACTTGACTTTCTCTCCAATATCACCCAAAAGTTTGACAAGTTTCTGCTCCTTGGAAAACTCATCATTCAGGGCTTCTCCTGCGCAGAACTGGAGAGCAGCCAATAGTTCCTGGTACCAGCGTTTAAAGCAGGCTTCACCTTGTGCAGCCTGCAGCAGCCTGGAGGAAAACAAAAAGCATTCTTGTATCTAACAAACGTGTTTTCTTTTTTTCTTTTCTTTTCTTTCTTTCTTTCTTTCTTTCTTTTTTTTTTTAAGCCACCTCCAGCAGGAGCAATAAGTACATTTCAGACTAATCTGTGTATCTGTATGTGTGGCTGGGGGCAGTTTAGCAGCTTACAATGAGGAGAATGCTCTTTATTTGTTGGCAGGCCTCAGATTTCATCTGATAGCTAATGAGCCTCCAAGAGAGAAGAATCAATAAAAATGCTGCCCTTTCTCATTTCAGTTCCCGGTGTACTTTCTTTCCTTTCATTCTCCTTAATTCTATAACAAACACTTAAGCCAGAAAATCTCAGACTAAAAATTGGGCAAGGATTTAGAATCACTTTTTAATAAGGGATGATGCTGTATTGTAACTTAACTATAAAGCCCAACTTTTTTGTCAAATTACCTTCCCAAATCCATCACATGTCTATGTGATGATCCCACCCTACCCTTAGCATGTCCCCTGATAATCCGAAGGAAGACATTGTACAGGCATGAGATGGTTTTGTTTGTTTCCAGACATTTCTGGCTTCAATTCTTAGCTCTACACCATATAAGCCACTTAAACTGGAATATTCTTTTTGTGTTTATTTTTTAAAGGTATTTTATTTTGAATTTATTATTTTTTATTTATGTGTGTATCTATGTATGTATTTATTTATGTGTGTGTGTGTGTGTATTCATATGTATGTAGGTGCTCTTGAATTCCAGAAGAGTGTATCAGATCCTGTGGAACTGGAGATAATAGGTGATTGTGAGTCTTCCAAGGTAGAGGCTAGAAACTTGATTCCTGTTCTTTGCTAGAGTTCCAAGTGCTCATAACTGTTGAGCATGTCTCAAGCCATGAGCATTCTTTCTCTCTGTGTAAAATAACGAGCCTCACTGTGCAGAATCGTGCAGAATGAAGAGTACTGACATAATCAGATGTCTAGCACCCCGGAGCACAGAGCCCCTCTGTATTTTGCTGCTTCCCACGTGTCAACTTTTGCATGCCTGGCAGTCAGCTCATGAAAGGCACAGAGCATGAGTGCAGAGACTCACAAGGAAATGGAATAGTGATAGGAATTTGATTACTTTGTCTGCCACTTGGCAATTTATGTTGTCTTGAAAGCAATTACAATATGCTAAAACCTTACTTTCTCTTATGTTCTAAAATATAAGAGTAGAATTTTAAAAAAATATCATTTGAAACTTAACCACTCTTAGATTGATTCTTATAATTTTAATTAGTCTTTAATTTTCTTCTTTTCTGAAAGTCGTATCTAAGGAGCTAGAAGAAAAAGGGGACAAGAATACTGGAAAAACAATGCTTGGCATTATAGCAATAGCAACACCAAAAATAGAAAACCAGAACCAGCCAACTTACCAACCAACCAACCAACCAACCAACCAACCAACCAACCACCAACCAACCAACCAACAACCAACCAACCAAACAAACAAACAAACCCCATAGATATGCATTAGCTGTCTTTCTCATTGCTGAGGCAAAATATCTGACTGATCATGAAGGAAAAGGGGGTTTGCTTCAGCCCATGGTCTGAGGTACGGTTCATCACAGCAGGAGCATAAAACAGCTGATCACATGATCACATCACATCTACACTCAGGAAGCACAAGCCAAGAATGCTGGTGCTTTTCTCCTTTTTATTCAATTCAGGACCCCCAGCTCATGGAATGATGCCATCTGCATTTAGAGTGGGTCTGCTGAGTTCAATAAACACAATCTACAAACTCTCTCAAAGACACAGCCAGGCCAAAACTTGTCTTCAAGGTCAGGCTCAATCCTGCTACCACCTTGACAGTTAGTATAAACCAACACAGAGGGTGCCATTCTTCATTTTCAGTTTTGTGTCCTTGCCCAACATATAGTATGCTGCAGAGGTTCTAGCTATGCTTGCTTTCATCTGGTCAATGTTCTATTCTTGTACATTTTTAGATTAGTTGGTTGACTATGCGGGTTTTTTCTACAATGTGCATATTTTATTTTAATTTTAAATTAATTTATTTACTCACTTTACATCTGATCATAGTTCCCTCCATCCTCTCCTCTAAATCTCACCCTCCTTCCCTCTTCTCTTTTTCCATCCTCCCCTACTCCTCAGAAAAGGAGAGTTCCCACTTCAAATCCACCCCAGCTCATCAAGTCCTATCAGGACTGTATGCATCCTCTTCCCCTGTGGCCTGGCTGAGGCAGCCCTGCCAGGGGGAGCAATCAAAAGGGAGGCAACAGAGATGGTCTCAGAGAAAGCCCTTGTTCCCCTTAGTAGGACACCCCCATGAAGCCAGAGCTGCTCATTGGCTTCATCTTAGTAGGGGCTGTTCTTGGTTGGTGCTTCAGTATCCACAAGCTCTCTGGGCCCTGGTTAGTTGGCTGTATTGGTCTTATTGTGGAGCTCCTCTACTTTCCAGGTTCTTCTAGCCTTCCCCCTACTTTTCCACAAGACTCCCTATTCTTCAACCAATGTTTGGCTGTGGGTTTCAGCACCTGTTGGGTGGATTCTCTCAGAGGACAGCTGTGCTAGGTTCCTGTCTGCAAGCATAGTAGAGTATTGTTAATAAGGTCAGGGGTTGGCTCTCTCCCATGGGGTGATCTCAGGTTGGGCCTTAAAAGCTAATGCCTCCTTCTTTTCTAAGCCTCACAGAGCACGTTCATCTTAGCCACCTCCTTCATTGTCCTAAAGGAAGCACAGATTTGTGTGCACTAGCAATTTTTAATTACTCTCAGAAAGCATGAAATTTGCAAGCACATGAAAGCACTCACAGGAGCTGAGGATGCATGGCAAGAAACATAGGCTGCACAGAGAACCTGCTTACTATGGAGGGAAGAGTGAACGATGAAAAGTTTTTAAGCTCACCTCCATGATGAGTTTCAACGTGCCTGGCAGACCATAAATGAGCCAGGGCATCATTTGAAGATTCCAAGAGAACATGTGGCCATGTACACAAACAGAAAGCTGCAAGGTCAGGCCGACCCACATACAACTTCAAGGTCTTTTACGTAGACCAATGCCTTTTGGATTATTGCAGTGCTCCAAGGACAGTGGTGGTGCATCATTTTTAGTTTATTTGGGTTCAGTGAAGTAGGCTTTTTCTATTTCCCACATCAGTATTTGTCAGCATTTCCTTACACCTTGAATATTGAGTCAATTGTGCTCTGAAGTGTTTTTAACCTGTTCCATCTTATGAATACAAATCCACAACCAAGGAGATGATATATATATATATATATATGATAAAATATATTATTTTGCATAAATGAAGCCCACAGCTTTTTACTAAAATAACCAAAGAAAAGGTATGTTTTAGGGTTGATTTCATAAGGACTACCAGAACTGGATAGTTAATTGATGTTTTAATATCTTTGTTTTTTTTTATTCTATCAGAAATAAATTTATTTCTCTTCTAAGCCATATATTTGCCGCTTTCCCGTTCAAGAAGGAAAATATCTGTTTGATTCCTTGTCCACAATAGAGTAAAGCAGGGTAGATTTTCTTAGAGACTATATGACCCTGATGTAAAACACATCAGAGCTAAGAACACTCAGAGGCTTCCGTTGTGATTATTCTTGGAGAACGTAGCCAGCTTAAACCCCAAATCCTGCCAAGAATACATTCTCTCCTGGTGAGGCAGAGCTCAAGCTCTATCTGTAAGGAGTTTGTTTTTACACTTGCAGAAATAAAATCATGCAGAGTTAGAGATGACCGTGAGGGACCAACTATACAGATGCTTTTGCTAGTAATGAAAATTAACATGGCCGTCAATTTTCAACAACTGCAGAGATAGTTGGACTGTACAGTTTTGAGTGAAGTGTCTCTCAGTAGTGTGTCAGTGACCTTCCATTCTAAGGACGGGCAAATCCTTCATGCTGTGGTTTTTACTCATTGCTTCTGCTTATAAAAAAAAACAAGCAAACACTCCCCCCCCCAAAAAAAAAAAACCCTAGAAATTAGTTACCAACTGTCCCTTGAGCATTACAGTAATCCTTTTTTGAAAATGATTGTCAAATGAAATGTTTAAAAATAGAAAGTGAAGGTACCGAGACTGAGAACTATCTATCAGACTCATTTAAAGAGCCGGCTTTTAAGATGCAGGGAATGTGATTAGGCTCTGAGCTGAATCTCAAAATCCCAGAGACTGTTCATCCTATGGCCTGCAAGATCCAGCTGTGACTCAACTTGATAACATCTTGTCCAGCTACTTTGATGACCTTATATGAACTGTACACCCTGGCAACATTAAAACAAACACACACACACACACACAAGACCCAGACAGCTAGGGAAGATTTTGACCGTGTTCAGTATTACAGACAGGAAGCAAGAATAAAGGAAACATAACTTGGGTGATAGCACATCAGCCAAGAAGGTATGTCCCGAAATTAAGTGGCTTCCCCTGGGCTCAGAGATGTTCAGAATAGTGACATAGCCTAACTAGCATGAAATGGAGGTTTTCCTTGGATAGTAGAGAAGTTCTGAGTTTTCCTCGTGCATCTAGCTGCATCCAGGCACATGGCAAACAAACCTGCTGCAGCCACAGGCCAAGCAGAGAGAGTTCACATCTCATCAGTTTACCAGCAGGGCAAATCCAAGAAATCACACCATCCAGTCCCCTTCGCCTCAAAATTCTCTTCAGCCTCTCTGTTCTTAATTTTAGTTCTCCACAGTCTACCCTACAATGTGGTGGCTGGCTGAGATTTTCACCACTGTGAACTCAATGTGCATGAAGAGAGGCATCAATGTCCATTAACAGAGAGGGACGGAGTCCCCACCACAACGAGCAACTTCATGCCACTCTAGTCCTCAACCCCATTTCCATTTCCTCCTGTATTCATTGCTGTTTTATGTTATCTGAGGTGTGTGTATCTGGAAACTAGTGTTAGAGAACAGTAGGGTGTTCTAGTATGTGAATTCTTCAAGGATACTTAGAACCTTGGGAGAGATAAAGGCTGAGATCCAACATTTAATAAGAAATTGTTAGTATTAATATTTTATAGTGTGTCTGATTTTGTTTTATATCTTAAGTGGCTAAGAGATTTAGTTAGGACTTCACACTGAGGAACGTGACAAACACTCCTTCCACAGTTTACAGAGCTTTGGATTGGTCTGTTGTTAACACACAGATTTGCTTTCTTACAAATAGTCACTGGGTTAATGTTGCATGTCAGTATGAGTTAAGACAAATGTGTGCTCGCCAATTGTTTGATATCAGGCAGTATCTATTTGCCAATATGAACAGTTTGCAACTACTTAAATATAAAACTGTTCACAAAGAGAGTGCATAAAATATAGTTAAATCAATTTTTGGAGATTATTTATATTTCAGAACTTTTAAATATATGAGAGGTTCTATAAGAGATGCAACTGACCCCACCCACCTATATACCATACTTATAGATGATCATTATTTGCTCCTAGGTGGGCATTCCACTGTGCCCACCCTGGGTGGTGGGATGGCATTAATGTTTCCAACACCATGCTTTTTCTTTTGAAAAAGGCCGCTCATCCTCCGCTTTGCCACACGACCTTCAGTGTCTTCTTCTAAGCCGAGTAGACTGATCTGGACTTTGTCAGCTCAGCTACGTGGTTTGCCCTGGTGTTGACCCAGGAACTGGAAGGACTGTGTGCTCATGTAATTCAGATATGTTACACATTCTGCCGAGGTTCAAGGGAACCTCTTGTCCTGCTTCGAGTAGTAAGAAGATCCAGGAGCTGTTTCTCAAGGGCTGAGGTGAGGTGACCCTGGAGAGCAGAGTTCACTTTGGAGGCTCAAAGCCTGGGGGAGTGAAGAAAGTTGTAGCTGAGAAGTGTTGACTGTTTCAAGCCTCTGCAGCCTTGGGCCCTTCCCTGAGTTGCTATGGTAAGAATTAGTGGCTCAGAGTGCTGGCAAACACCTTTAGTGCCAGCACAAAGGAGGCAAAGTTGTTCAGATCTCTGTGAGCTCCAGGCCAGCCTGATTGACATGTGAGTTTGAGGATATCCAGGGCTGCACAGTAAGATCTTGTCTCAAAAATAATTTAAACAATTGATGAATATGCTAATTTCCATACTTTTCGTTTTCTTCTTCTTTTTTTTTTTTTTTGCTTTTATTTTCACATATTTGTTTGAATCACCTTTACAATGAAAACATTTTTTTAAACATCTCCAATGGCTGCACTGAGGATAATTCAGAGCAAAACTAATTACTAAAAAATAAATAAAAAATTATCAGGAGCAAAAGCCAATGAACTATATGAGTGATAAATTTCTGTGTACTACTTCAAAGTAAAAGGAAAAATAATTTAAGCAATAAAAAAAGCTTTTGGTCGTAGATCATAAAAATTCACAAAGGGTGTTTAAAATTATTTGTCTTGGCTTACTTAAACATGTAATTCACATTGCTAAAATTTTTATTGTTATTTTATTACAACTAACATACTTTTTGATTCATTTAGAAGTCAGGCCGATGTGCCATCTGTTCTTTTGTCCATCCAAATGTCAGTGCATCTGAAAGGAGGTGATCAGAGGGAATATTTTCAGCTGATACAAGCAACTGAGCAGTGGTGAGGTTGCTCAGTGTCTACATAACAGGTTTAAGCAGAGGGGAAGGGCAATGAGAGAGGTGTCTACACACTCCTGGGAAACTGAGGAATCTGCTGCAGTGGCAGATTCTAGAGTCTGGCATGTTGTGCTGGGATGGATGGCTTCAGATGAAGGAGCACCCAAATCATTAGGTTGTTCCTTGTTGCCTTGGAGGTGCCTACAAAGATGTCTTCTTGTACTGGGTGTGGGAAGGTGCATCTCTTGTCTCAGCCTTTGGGAATCTATTGCAGATTATTTCTCCAAGGCTCTTCAGGAAATAGATAGATGACTATGCTTCACAAAGCATTGCTCCTGCTGGGTACTTTCTGCATTTTCTCAGATGCATTGTCTGAAAGCCATGAGTCATCAGTATCCTGGCGATTGGAGTGGCTCCATTATGACTCTTATCCCTGGAGACGTTAGTGAGGAGGGAGGCATGAAGAGAGTCTTTTATAGAGACCCAAGTGCATGCAAGAATGGGAGCCGGACATTCGGTAAATGGCTTGTCATTTGTCCTGGGATTCAGTGAACAGGAAGTCCAGGTTCTCATGGTGAGAGGAGACAGCAAAAGAATGGGCTGCAGTCCATACCCCAGCTCTTTTACACAGCGGGGCTCTCGTTTCTCTCAGGTTTCAAATGCAGCCATAAACTGTAATTGTGCTTAGCCACATATGTGTAGGTAAAGGAGGATCCTAAACCTGATCTTCCACTATGGAGGTACTCCACACATCCCCATTCCCTCATACCCCAGCCCCCACCAAGAGCTCATAACTGGTAACCACAACATTGTTGACAATGGATTCTTGGTAGGAAAGCCCAGCTCAGACTTCGAATCTGCAAACATCTCACCTTTCCTCTGTGTGTGGAAGGCCCCAAAGTCATCAAAGGGCCATTAGAAGTCACTCACAAAGCCACTAACTCAACTCTTACCCATTGCATGACTCCATGCAAGCTAAAGCCAACTTGGTGCTGTAGAATGGCTGAGGGTGCAAATGTATTAAGTTAGAGGTAAGAGGAAATGTTGAAGTGGAAAAGACTGCTGGGAGTTAATTGATTTCTAAAAACTATTAGGGAATTTTAGAATCTACTCTGGTTTTAGAGGGTATGTGGGGGCCAAGGTAAGACTTTTTTTTAAGTGAAAGCTTTATTCAAAACTACAAAATTCATCGAGTTTGAAGAAAACCGTATGAGACAGTTGAAAATCTGAGTCAGTGTAAGAGGAAGACTTCCAAGGAAGATGCACATGGCATTCTAGAAGAGAAAGGCAACAAGCATTACTGAAAACCTGGGTTTATGGTGCTTCATTATCAACTTGCTAGAATTAAGAAACACCTCAGAATCCAGGCACAGTGCCACATGCCTGTAGTCCCAGAATTTTGGGAGGCAGAGGCAGGTAGATCTCTGAGTTCAAGTCCAGACTGGTCTACAAAGAGAGTCCAGGACATCCAAGGCTACACAGAGAAACCCTGTTTTGAAAATAAGCAAAAGAAAAAAAAAAAAAAAGGAAACACTTAGGAGCCTGGAAAGGCACACTTCTGGGTGAGTGTATAGAGAGATTAGACCTAAGAAATGGCTTGATCCAGTGACACAAGCTTCAAAATCCTCAGTGACTATTTTAAGGTAGAAGATGGTGCCTTGACCCCATTCTGGGCTGCCTTGTGTCTTGGGATCTTGGTTATTTTTTGTCCTTCTCACATTAATCAAACACAGACCCTCATCGCAACTTACATCCTCCAGAAATTAGTATCACATAAGCATGAGATCTCTGTCCCTCACCTTCCTTGATTAGTTAAGGTAGCTGAGATTAAGGATTTGCTCACAGTCCCATGGTGATGGGGACACAGAGTGCTTGACCATTGCACAGAGCTCTTTGCAGACCATGCTTTTGTGTTCAAATTCACTGCAAGGAGATCTCCACTTGTCTGTATCATCCCTGGCAAGGGGGCCGGGGCCCTATAGAACGGTGGTAAGGGTCAGTAATCCAAATTCCAGCCCTAGGACACTGTATTTGTAATTCTCATTACACCTATCCAGCATTCACTTTACATGCGGTGTTTTCCAAGCCCTTTGCCTCGCTGCCCAGGGCGATTCAAACATGAGCTCTGAGTGTCGTGAATCTGTCTATCTCACAGGCAAGGGTACTGTGACCCATTGACACTGAACAATCTGCTGAGGGTCAAAGTCAGTGGGCTGAGGATGCAAACTCTTGTTGTCTGACCCCTTTCACATTCCTCTGAGGCTGTATCTCCTGATAGCCTGCCAAGGTTTACCACCAAACCAATACTAACGTGGAATCTAGCAGTCTTTCTTTTTTTTTTTTTTTTCCAGTTTCATGTCCTATTTTCACTTGAACTGTCCTTTTCGCTTCCCTGCTTCTTAATCCACCGTGGCTGCACAATCTCAGACTGCGTTCCTTTCTTCCAAGTTTCTTGTTTCATTTGGTTCCACTACCGAAAAATTCCCCCAAACTCCTCCCCAAATAATTATTTTCCTTTCTTCCTGTAACATACAATTTTAAATTTTAAGAAATCTCATTAGACTAAATTTAATTCTGAGTGAAGTGCTTTAAGGTTGGAAGCCTTTCTCCCCTTTCACCTCACTCAAAACATTCCTAGAAGTGTAGAAATGTGGAATCTAATCATGTAAAACATTCATCTCACTCACTCCTCCTCCAGCCCTTCCTCACTTGAGAAAGTAGGAGCAGTAGTAGGCTGTGGAAAAAGCTGGCCTGCTGTGGGTGGCACTGGCGAAGAAGAGGGGGAAAAAAAGAGGCTAGGTGGAAAGTAATACCCAGATGCCATCTGGAAATGCGGGGCTCCAGATGGGCTGTGCACAGCTAACACGTATTCCTTGCACAACACACCTTAATTGGACCCAGGGTTCCAAATAATTCCAAGTTATGGCAGAAGAGGAATGGGGACTCTCTAACATCAGCACATGTACACAACAATAAATTCTGCCTGACATATAATTAATGCTCAAAGCCTGCTGGTGGAATTTTAAATTAGTCAGAAGGATGACTGTTTTCCCCTTACTCTTGGAAAATATGGCTCTGAGTTCCTAACTTGGTCCTTTAATTTTTTTTTTTTTTTCAGAATACATGTTCAGTTCTTTCAAAGGCTACGTAAACATCTTTTTTCATAAAGTTCCCCTAACAAAATTTCTTTCAAAGATAAAGCAATTCCTTTGCTGAATGGAATGAATGTTTCACAAGAATAGCAACATAAAAAAAATAATAATAATCCTTTTCACCCCCCCCCCCATCCTTTTGTTCTCATGAAGCTCCCATGGAAGGCGAAATAATTGCCATGTTGTGAACTGAGCAACTCAGGTGTTTGAACACAGCTGGAGGGGCAGGTTTACAGGTGTAAGGCAAGGCTGACTTTGAAACATCCAGTGTTCTTGGCACTTCAGCTTCATATCACAGCTGGGGCAGCTGCTTCAGCCTTCATTTTTCAGAGCCACCAACAGGGTGTTTTCCTTGTAAAGATGTTGCAGGTTCCCTGGGATGCTTTCCACAGGATTTGGAGCTCTGTTTGATGTCCTGAGGAAACATCTGGGATGCTCTTGTTCATCCTTATGAAAGACGCTGTCTCTTCAAGGGGGCTGCCTCCTTTCAATCCATTCCTTTCAGCAACTCAGCGAAGGCTTCCTGCTATTTTTTGAGACCTTCACGAACCACCTGGCTAATTGCCTATTGACTTATGGGCTGTTTTAGAAGCCCTTTCCAGAAGTGCTTGGTAGGCATCTCCATATGAAACAAATACAGAAATAGCATGAGATACTCCCCATTTCCAGCATTTTCACATGGCTGTTCCAGCAGCTGCTTTCACCTGAGCTGTTATAAAATGTTGATAATGTCTCTTGTCACAGCTGTTGGAAGCCCTAACACTGAAGATATTTGAAGACGAGGCCTTTAAGGAGTTAAAGTGAAGTGAGGGCTTAGGGGTGGGTTGAGCGTCCAACATGGCTGGTGTCCTTGAAAGGAGGGGAAGGACCATCTCTGAGGGATGTGCACCCACACAGAAGGTCACAGCAAGAAAGTGTCTGTCTACAAGTCAGATGCAGCCCTGGTCTTGGACTTTTGGTTTCCAGAACTATGGAAAAATGAATTTCTTAAATCACCTTGTTGTGTTATTCTGCTATGAAGGCCTGTTTCAGTTTTCTCTTGAAATACTCTGATCCAAAGCAAGTTGGGGGGGGGGTTAGTTAATTTTTCTTACACTTCCAGGCCTTAGATCACCATAGAGGGGGTCAAAGTAGGCCAGAATCCAGAGAAAGAAACACTGCTTACCAGCCCACTCTCTCTTAGCTTGCTCACTTGTGCAATTTATGCCCTCTTGCTTAGGCATGCATAGGGCAAGGTCCATGGAGTGGGAAAGAAGTTTTCTCTTGGTTCCTGCATGTCTCAGAGCCTTCCCAATCCTATTCTTTGTTTCTAATGGAGACTGTCACACAGGTATGATCCATCATAGCATAGCTAGTACTCCAGGCAGGCAACTCACCAAGGCTTGTATACTTGGATGTTTCTAAGCCTCTCTGTATAGTATTCTCTCTTCCGGGCTATGAAGCTGGACCCTTCTGGAGTAGAAAGGGTCATAATATATCATCTATTATCAGATCTGGGTAGTGCACTGAATTTCTTTATGACCAGCTATATCCTGAACGGAAAGGCGAGTAGATTACAATTCCAATGACCCATCTTGAAAGAGAAAAATTCTCCGTTCTATAGCTTGTTTTGGAAAGGGAGCTGAACCAGAAAGCATAAATAACAACCACACTATCACAGTAATTCTCTTGTTTGCTTAACAAGAGAACTAATGACCTAAATAAATACATTTCTTTGTTCTAGTTAGGTTTAATTGTCAATTTGACACAGCCTGGGATGTCAGAGAAGTCAGTCTCCATTGAGGGATAACCCAGATCAGATTGGTTTATGGGTGTGCACACTTGTGTGTGTGAGTGATGTCGACCATTACATGATGTAGGAGGGGCCAGCTCACAGCCCACCTTGGGAGGCCGATACCATGGAGATCCTGTAGGACAGGCTCCTTCACATGCTCCAGCAATTCACAGATGGCCTAGATGGAGCTGTGAGGGAACTCAAAGTCCTGGATCTGAGGTTGGATGGTGGCTATGTTGGTCTCTTGTGCTCACACCATGATGCCAGCTCTCTAGTACTTACTGCCCAGGCAAGTATACACACACACATGCATACACAAACCCCTTTATAAATAAAAAAAAGAATCATGAAAAAGAGACAAAATTTTCTTAAGAAAACAGCAGACACTGTTGCACTGTGATTTGAGGACTCAGATCATGGAAGGAAATTGGATATGTTGTTACTAAGCAGGAATAATTTCATAATTAAATTAACTTAGACGTTGCAAGCCTATCATTGGTAGTTACGGGTAGATAATTGGAAACTTTAAAAAAAAAAGTACTAAACCAGCCTATGAGAAATTCAGTATCCATGTGAGCCTATTCATGTAATAAATAACTAGAGCATATATTTCTGAGGACTTTGAAAAATTGTTTTTAAACTTATTCTTGACTTCTGAGTATATTAGTACAAGACAACATCAAACTTTAGAATCTGGTCTTATTTAAGACGCAGACAGTCATAGTGAAAAATCAAAAGAGTGGTGAAGCGGCCACCGAAATTAGAGTTGTCATGACAATCCACAGGTGGTTTCATTTGTGCGGTAATATCATTTTCATTGTCTCCGAGTTGGAGGTGGCTTGTCTACTCTGAACTTCACATCACTCAGTGCTTTCTGAGTCTCTCCCTTTGAAATCCCCTTTCACAGAGAGGTTCGGGACCCTGGCTTTGACTTCAATGAGGCTCCTTGTCTTGGAGTTGTCAGCGGAGGCTGCGCTATGGTGTTCCAAGGGCAGATAATTGAAATTGCTTTGGAATTAATCAGTTAGCAATTTTCTTACAAAAAGAGGAGTATGGTTTACAGTTTAACTTTCTTAGGAAATGGCATTTACCCTGGTATAATTGGGAAATTATTAGTTTGAATCATGAATAAAATACTTTGATGCTCTATCTTTGGAATTCTTCCTAAAACCTTATTTTCTGCCATGTCAATATTTTATGCTAAGCAGCCCTAACAATTCTAAAGTTATGCTTTTCTTATTTTATGCATTACTTAAATTTCTTTGCTTCCTCCTTCATATGAGTAAGTGAAAGAATAAGATAACATATTGTATTACTTTCTAATCAGAGTATAATGAGGAATAGGGAAAACATGGTGAAGAGATGCTATATAGAAAATTTAGCAGGTCCTTCATATTTGTATAATAGAAATCATTTGTTTCATATTATCTTGAGACAGGCTCTTATGTAGCCCATATTGGCCTGCAGTTCACAATGTAGCTAAGGCTGCATTTGAACTCCTGGTCTTCCTGAATCTCTGAGAACTAGACTGATAGACACACACCACTCTGTCCAGCTCTTTCCATGAGAAATTTTGTTTGCTTTTGCCCCATTTATGTTCCAATCTCTCTCTTGGTTTAGGAATGTCTGCCCTGAAGTATTAAAAAAAAATAAGGAGTTAGCTGTGTCTGAGTTTGAAATGTGATGGGCCATTTAACCTTAGCATGATATTTGACCTATGGTTTAACCATTCTAAGCACAATGGGATTCAGTGATAACTAACTGGCAAGATTTCTTTGACCACTAGGTAACATAATTCCCTAATGGAGCCCTTGTGGAATATGACTCTCAGCTCATTGGTGGTGGGAAGGTTTCTGCTAGTATGATTAGTACACAGTGTCAGCACAGCTCATGTTTTATCCACCGGAGAAGCATGTGTGGTTACAGTGTGGCCTGTTTTAACTGCCCCCTCCCCAAAGGTTTGGTCAAACATGTTCTCGTGGAAAACTCGAGCTTCCCTCAATCAAAATAACTGCTGACTTGAAAGTACGTCTTGTCTAAAGGCTGTTTAGCTCTCATGCTCAGTCTGATAAAAGCAAGAATGATGGAGAACCTTCTCAAATGTTCATGACAACTCTGGCTTCAAGGATATTTGAGTTCAATATCTTCAATTGGTTTTATGTCATTGCAAAAAGCACCAGAAAAAGAAAAAGAAAAGCCCACATCAGTAACAGTCAGGGCAATGTGTAAGAAGCCTAGCAACAGCAGGACATAAGGACAGCGAGAGAACCACTGGGTGGCTCTCCATTGCGACCCACACGATGGAGCACAGGGCAGGGTCTCAGGGCTTCAGCACACTGGACAGTGGCCGGAGACACAGTTTTCCTTGATTCACATAGCTGGGCTCCTTGCTTCCAACAATCGATCTGGACGGGTTGAGTTTAATGCAGTGTCCATGAGCACAGGCGGAACTGGACACGGTATGGGCGTGTCAGTACAGTGTCAGTGGTCCGTTATGTGGTCCAAATGAACAAGGGCATTTTTGCTTCTGAGAAGACACACACCATTGCTTCTAGGCTAAAGCTTGTACAGTACTAGAGAGAATGACTACTTTATTTTGGTGTCTTCCCACAGACAGGCAAGCTTAAGAACCACAGAAACATAGGTTATAAAGGATAGCTGGACTCTACAAATACTGGTTATCCACTTAACCAATTTCTTGTGTACCAACCCAGAGTCCCCCTCAAAACACAGTTAAATTATCCACTGCTGCTTAATTTCTAAGATGGTATATGTTGCAAAAGCACTATACCTGAAAGTGGGAGAAATGAAAACGTGTAATTATGACCACTTCAGAGACTAAATAAAAGATGGTTTAATCTACTCTCCTCTTTCATGGTTTTAGTTATTCAAGTGGTTTTTCTTTCCTTCCCACCAACAAAGGCAAATTAGCCTTTCAAATTTGCAGCTGAGGAGTTTGAACTAGTTTATATTTTGAATAAGTTAAACGACTGACAAGGTTCTGCCTTAGTATTTTAAGAAGGTAATCACATTTCCCACAGCTTACTTAGGGTTGGCCATTTTGATTTCTGGGATGTAGATTCTAATTTGATATAAATAGGCTATCATAATTTTATAATAGATGGGACCCAATTTTCCCTAAGGGTATTTGGCTAGGAAATAAGTGCTGATAAAAATGGTGAGAATGTTAATTTCCTAGGTCTATGTTATGAAGATCCTTTGATGTTTAAAATGTGCAAAAGTTGTCAGATGTGAGGCAGTTGATTATGTGATTATCAGCATAGACCCTTTCCCCGGGAATCAGAATGATGCTCCAAGCACCCCCCTGTTTTGACAACTGGTTGGTCTTTCCTTGCAAGTAGTTCTATTTTGAACACATCAACATCAGTCGGAGTAAACTCCAATTGCAGCTTTGAGTGTCACTTTAGGAGGTCTTGCTTTGCTCCACTTTCAAGCAAAAACAACCCTCAATGAAATTTAAATGACTTGTCAATGCTCTGTAGCTACTCTCCTTTAGGCTGGGTCAAAGGGAGATTTCCAGAGATTCAGCCAAACATGCAATGGTGAAATGCATAGCTTGTGATCCATCCTTATGAAGAGCTTGTGACTGGTTCAAATGTGATCAATGGAACCAGAAGTTGTTGAGAAAGGGCTCCGGTATAGAATTATACCTATATAGAGTCCTCTTCCGCTAATATACTCAGGCTGCTTTCCATGCTTTTTGGGTGAGTCTGGGGATTGTGCTGTCTTAAATCACTCCTTACCATGACAATATTCTTTCCCAATAAAGGCTTCTCTTAAGTGATCTTTCCCTGCCTGCTAATGGTTTCATCGTTGGTACAATGGGTTGAACTGCTTACACAAAAAAGCAGAAAGAAGACAGCCTAAGAGACTGAACATGAACAGAAACGGGAAAGCAGAGCCTGTGAAAGACAGGAGGCTGCGATGAGCTGAAAGGGAGAACTGGAAGCCATGACTGTTAAAAGAGTTCCTGAGAGCAACTAGGGTTAAAAGCCAAGGGTCCAGTTACTCTTACTGATTGGAAGCCAGCATTCAAAGCCCAAGAAATAAGCTCTTGTTCTCTGAGTCTACAGTTATGACTACTGAGTCCATTCCATAGTATCTGACCCTTAGGGCTGCAAATTATGGAAGTTGCTCCTTGTTTACTCCAATCTTCCCTCTGCATAGAGCAATAGAACTCCTCGCCAGCATTTGCGTAAGGCCCACAAATTAAGTTGTTGATTATTGACTATGGGTACTATATTTTCAGGCATTGAAAAATTCTGTAAAGCATAAGGAGTTTTAACCCCCTAAACACACGTAACTTACTCAGAAAATAATATGCTCCAAAATGAACAAGAACTAATTAGCTGCATAAAAACTTCTGTAACCAAAAACTGATCTGGAAGAAATTGTTCAGAATGATAACAATAAGCTCAGAGAGATGTACTGTGTAAATTAAACCTTGAAAACTGATGACATGTATGTCTACTCTATGCAGGAAGAGATTTCAACATTTTCCAGTGATGACTTTCCCAGAGTCCTGAGCAAAGGCTTGGTGCCAGTAACAGCAAAGGGTGTTCAAATGACTGATGCAAAGTTTCACCAGAGTTTCTGCTGGACTCCAGCAAGAAAGACAAAATGGCTACAGAGAGATTTGTGCTAGTTTATAGAAGATTTTAAGTGAGTAGTTAAGAGACGGATTTATTCTGCAACTTCAGAGAAAGCAGGCTGAGCATAAAAGAAGTTAGGATCCAAAAATGTCCAATCCATGTAGGCAATGGTTCATCCAAGCTTCTCTGTTCATTTTGTGTTTGAGGAGACGGAGGTCCATCAAGAGTGATTGTGTTGTCTGAGATCAGACAATTGGCCCTGTGGGATCACTTTGTCGTTCTGCAGCACATTGTGGTGGTATATCAGAAGGCCTCTCAAAAACGAGGACAGCTCTTGTTTGTTTCTTTTCAGATAATTGCATTGCTGTCTTTGGCTATGGTCCATTGGAGGACAGAACAGCTCTCCAGACTGCATCCGTCACAGTGCCTAAGGCCCTATAAAGACCTCAATCAGTTTCTTAACTTCTTAATGCCTGAGAATTCTTTCATTATATAATGCCAAACTGATGCCTTTCTTTAGTCTTTTGTTTGAAACTTCAGTGTAAAGAAAATCACAAATAAAAAATTAGAATGAGTTTTTTAGTTGGTAGTACACATAGGATAGAGACATCTTTGTCTCTTCAATGCCCTTGACACAGAGAATTACTAACATAGGCAGAGGTGGTAAAAGAAAGCAGTTATTGCCAGAGCTTGAGGACAGAACTCAGACCTAAAGAACTCAGTCATAGGGTAGAAAGCTCAGAGATGAGTTGCTAAGGTGCACCCAAGCTTTCATCTTAAAGGTGTTTATTCAAAGAATATCAACAGGCCAAACATGGAGAAAAGCCACATGGATAAAATTCTTCCATAGCGCAGGGGACTTCAGTCAGGAGCACCTTAAGTGGCTCCCTGGGTCTCCATAATTGGAAGAGAGCATGTGGCCTTTTGAAAACATACATGATCATGGACTCCTAACTACATGAGGCTGCATGTTCATGGAAAATATTTTGGGGATGTGGACCTCTATGTTGTTATAGGGAATCTCAGTTAGCAAACAGCCTGAACTCTGTGGGTGGCCTCTTGTTTTGACCACATGTCCTAATAAGAACCCTTCTTCCACCATCCAGCCACTTAGACAAGTATCATCTCTCTTAACCAACTTGGTACCTGCATCTGTGTCTGCTAAGCTAACCATGCCTGTGTCAGCCGCCAATTTCACATTATTATGAAAGTAATCTTCCCAATATTTTATGCCATAAATTGGTAGCCTACTTCCCACCATGAGAAGAAACAGTAAGAATCAAATATAAATTATAATAGCAGAATGTGATAAAGGAAAAACTGGTAGAAAATGGCTCTCAGTTCAAGTGTCTGTAAAACCCTTAAACTTATAGGAAGACTGGCAGTGACAGATGTTATAAACTGCAAACCTTAAAAGAGAGTGAAAAGAACTAGGCTACTACTCTTTGTTTTTACACACTTACAAATTTCCTAGAGATCAAGGAAAATACATAGAAAGTAAGAAGTGCTGGTATCTGATATTATGAGAGCAAGTTAGTTTACTAACACCTCTTCCCCCTTTATTAAAAAGACCCATTAGATAAATAAGCTTCTCCTTGTCTTGAGAAAAACAAAATGAAGTATCAGGAAATATAGTGAAATCTTGTCAGGAGGAAGGCCTGTTAGCAACAGGAAAGGGAAAGATAAAACCCTGGGTTGTGGAAAATATCCAAGATGCATTGGAAGATTGAGAGAGAATATTCAAAGGGGCTAAGGTCAGCATCCACAGGAGAAAAGTCAGAGTAGTTCATCTAATGGATAGTTTAAATAAAGCTCAAGAACGACCTGTGATGCAATTAAAAACAGACTATAATTTGAGCCCACTCAGCATGTCTTTGAAAAGGTCATAATTATAAATAAGCAATTTGCTGGCATTAATTACCAAGCTTCCAAAAGTGCTTCCAGGAAAACATTTCCCCCTTAATGGGACTTCACTTATTTATTTCCCATAAGAAGTGGCACTTCCACTTAATGTAGAGGGGAAGCTTGGCTGCACAGATAGCACAGAGCTGGGGGCTACTTTACAAGTTAGAACTTCCTTATCACTGCCTTGCCTCCCAGGGAGCTCCAACTTCCTTAGGAACCAAGTTAGCTCTCACTTGGAAATTATGTTTGAAAACGATATACAGATGGTTTATGTATTATCCAATTGAAATAACCTGGATGTGTGTTCACAGAATATATTTGAAGGCTTCAAGACAAACTCTTTTGCACAAAAAGATAGGTTGCATCAACTTAGAATTTCTGAGAAATAAAACCATGTAAAAAATGAGTGTAGGGGGGGCAGAGCCAAGATGGCGACTAGCACACACAGTTTCTGAGCGGTGGGATACCTGAACTTCTGAGTTGGTGAATGGAAGGACCTCTAACCCAGGAAAACCACAGTGAGCCTTTCTAAACAACA
The DNA here is from genome assembly GCF_030254825.1 of Meriones unguiculatus. Lineage (NCBI taxonomy): Eukaryota > Metazoa > Chordata > Mammalia > Rodentia > Muridae > Meriones > Meriones unguiculatus. The sequence continues at coordinate 125,321,683 of NC_083353.1, read as the reverse complement.
GGGAACATCACAGGAGGTGAAAACTTTGGTCTCGGGTCACCAGGGACTTGTTTGGGGAAGGAGAGAAAGGATCCTTTGATCTTGCGGCACTCCCTTCCCCCAGACCTCCTTCCTCCTCGGCACAGCGGCACTGTGGACTCATCTTTCTCAGCTCAGACCTAACTGCCTGGGGTATACAGCCGCTGAGGCGGAGCCCCAAGCCCTTTAGCAGCAGGAAAAAGCCAGCAGTACGTGTCCCGGAGTCCCAGATTCGTGCGGCGGCTGCACCATCCTCCCAGGGCGCGAATCTGCTATACGCCATACTAGCTTCGCAGGATTGCCATCCCTGACGGTACGGCCTGCCCAATCCCACAGTGACAGAGAATACGCTATATACTCACCAAAACCAGGCAGAAACGTCATACAATCTGGACACACCAGGCGCTGGGCCTCCCAAGCTTGGAGAGCACAACGAAGAGACCCCAGGACTTCCCAGAAAGCATCGGGACTAGCGACCCAGTCTCCAGTTACAGCGGGACTTGGCGGCTGAGCAGCACTGAGCTGGCGGGGCACAACAGCTCTCCAGTTTAAGACTAACCAGGGCCAAACCAGAGAACACAGAGCCTGGTTACCCCATCCCTGCTGATGTGACCACCCTGAAATCTCCAGCTGCAGCAAGACCTCAGAACCTGGCAGTGACAGCAGCACAGAACTGGCGGAGCACATCAAAGAAGCAGGGCCAAACCAGAGAGCAGAGAGCCCCGGATACCACGATCTCTGCCAAGTGACCTGCCTGTAAGTGAGTGCACCCTTGAGAATCTGCAGTTCCCCAGATCCTGGATCCTTCTAAAACAGAAGCCAGGCATCGAACACCCTCCTACCCACAGACCCACTTTGGGAAACAGAGGGGCACTAGGGACATTGAAGTTCCTGCCCTGTGGGTCTAATTGAGTTAAGGCAGTTAATGCCAGAAATTGCTCTGCAATCATCATTAGCGCCTGCGACATATACAGTGCAGAGCCCCTCCCACACACTCAAGGGTTCAACATTAGCCATCATTCTGTCCCTCGAGACACACGTCCATGCACACTTACACACACACACACACACACACACACATACACACACACACAGACACACACATGCGCGTGCACACACATGCTTGCATTTGCCCCGTTTGCGCCTGCGTACTTTCCTCCCACAGGTACAGCTAGTCCTCAGCACACGCTGAGAGTTCTCAGCTTCCTGAAGAACTCTCTAGACGTCAGAGAGAGACAGCAGCAGTCTGATCTGCAGAATCCAAAACCAAACAGGGTACGTTTCAGATAAGCCAATGGCCAGGGGTAGGCGAAAGAACACTTCCATACATGGTCCTTGGCTGACATTCAACCAAGGACCATGTATGGATATAACCTAGAACCTCCACTCAGATGTAGCCTGTGGTAGCTCAGTAACCAATTGGTTTCCCAAAGTGAGGGAAACAGGGACTATTTCTAACAGGAACTCAATGACTGGCTCTTTGGTCTCCCCACCCCCAAAGGGAGGAGCAGTCCTGTTAGGCCACAGAGGAGGGCTTTGCAGCCAGTCCTGAAGATACCTGATAAAACAGGATCAGATGAATGGGGAGGAGGTCCCCCCTATCAGTGGACTTGGAAAGGGGCACGGTGGAGATGAGGGAGGGAGGGAGGGACTGGGAGGGAATGAGGGATCGCGACACGGCTGGGATACAGAGTTAATAAAATGTAACTGATAAAAAAAATAAAAAAAGAACACTTCCAACATAAATAAGGACATCATGACTTCACCAGCAAACCCCAAAATCAATGGATACTCCAATTCAGCAGAAGCACAGGAAAATGATTTTAAAGCCATGCTTTCCCAATTATTTGAGGCTCATAAGGAGGAAATGAACAAGTCTTTAAAAGAGATGGCCAGTCAATTGGAGGCAAAGAAAGAAGAAATAGACAATATCCTTAAAGAAACACAGGCAAACATAGACAAACAAATAGATACACAAGTAGAGGAAAAATTAGTGGCATATAAAAAGGAAATGAAAAAAGAAATAGAGGCCATCGTAGAGAGACAGGAATCCAAATTCAAACACATGAAAGAAATGGTGCAAGGCATGAAAACAGAATTAGAATCAATAAAAAAAACACAAAATGAGAAAACCCTTGAGCTGGAGAACTTGGAGAAAAGATCAGGAACCACAAAAGTAAGCATCACCAACAGAATACAAGAGATGGAAGAGAGAATCTCTGGAGCTGAAGACACACTTGCAGAAATGGATACTTCTCTCAAAGAAAAAGTAAAATCAGAAAAGTTCCAATCACAAAATATCCAAGAAATCAAGGATGCTATGAAAAGACAAAATCTAAGAATAATAGCAATTCATGAAAAAGAAGACTCCAGGCTCCAAGGTCCAGAAAATATTTTCAAGAAAATCATAGAAGAAAATTTTCCCAACTTAAAGAAAGAGATGTCCATAAATATACAAGAGGCCTACAGAACTCCAAATAGACTAGACCAGAAAAGAAACACATCACGTCACATCATAGTCAAAACACTAAATCTACAGAACAAAGAAAAGATATTAAAAGCAGCAAGGGAAAAAGGCCAAGTAACATATGAAGGTAGACCTATCAGAATCACAGTTTCTCATCAGAAACTATGAAAGCCAGAAGGGCCTGGGCAAGTATCATGGAGACTCTAAGAGATCACAAATGTCAACCCAGACTACTATACCCTGCAAAGCTTTCAATCAACATAGATGGAGAAAACAAAATATTCCATGACAAAACTAAATTTACACAATATCTACACAGCAAACCAACCCTACAGAAGATACTAGAAGGAAAACTCCAATCCAATGAAAACAAATTCACCCAAGAAAACAGGGCATACAGATAATATCCCAACAAAAATGAAAAGAAAACAAGCAATGAAACAGGGTTAGATCACCGACTCCATTACAAAAAGAACTAACATGCATTAGTCACTATTATCTATCAATATCAATGGACTCAACTCACCAATAAAAAGACACAGGCTAACAGAATGGTTAAGGAAACAGGATCCAACATTCTGTTGCATCCAAGAAACACACCTATGCAACAAAGATAAACACTACCTCAGATTAAAGGGGTAGAAAACTGTTTTGCAAGCAAATGGTTCCAGAAAACAAGCTGGAGTAGCCATCCTAATATCTAATAAAATAGACTTTCAACCCAAGTTAATCAAAAAAGATAAGGAGGGCCACTATATTCTCATCAAAGGAAAAATCCACCAAGAGGACATCACAATCTTGAATATCTATGCCGCAAATACAAGAGCACCGACATTCGTAAATGAAACATTATTAAAGCTTAAACCATACATTGATCCTAATATCTAAATAGTGGGAGACTTCAACACTCCACTCTCACCAAGGGACAGATCAACTAGACAGACACTAAATAGGGAAATAAAAGCACTCACAGAATCTCTAAATCAAATGGACCTAATAGACGTCTACAGATCGTTTCACCCAAACTCAAAAGAGTACACCTTCTTTTCAGCACTGCATGGAACCTTTTCCAAAATAGACCATATAGTGGGTCACAAAGCAAGCCTCAACAGATACAAAAGGATTGAAATAATCCCTTGTATACTATCTGACCACCATGGACTAAAGCTAGACATCAACAACAACAGAAACAACAAAAAGCCGACACGCACATGGAAACTGAACAACTTACTACTCAATGACAGCTGGGTTAAGGAAGAAATAAAGAAAGAAATTAAAGACTTCCTAGTATTCAATGAAAAGGAAGGCACAACATACCCAAATTTATGGGACACATTGAAAGCAGTGCTCAGAGGAAAATTTATAGCACTAAGTGCCTGCAAGAAGAAATTCGTAACATCACATACAAACAACTTAATGGCCCAACTGAAAAACCTAGAAAAAAAAGAAGCAGATACACCCAAGAGGAGCAGACGGCTGGAAATAATCAAACTAAGGGCTGAAATCAATCAACTAGAAACAAATAAAACTATCCAAAGACTCAATGAAACAAAAAGCTGGTTCTTTGAGAAAATCAACAAGATAGACAAACCCTTAGCCAAACTAACTAAAAAGCAGAGAGAAACTATCCAGATCAGCAAAATCAGAAATGAAAATGGGGACATAAACACAGACACTGAGGAAATCCAAACAATTATTAGGTCATACTACAAAAGCCTATATGCCACTAAATTTGAAAATCTAAATGAAATGGATAATTTTCTTGAAAGATTCCATCTACCAAAACTAAGTCAAGATCACGTAGAAAGACTGAATAGCCCTATATCTCCCAAGGAAATCGAAGCAGTCATTAACAGTCTCCCCTCCAAAAAAAGCCCTGGACCAGATGGCTTCAGCGCAGAATTCTACAAGACCTTGAAAGAAGTGCTAACTCCAATTCTCCTCAAGCTATTCCACAAAATAGAAACAGAAGGAACACTATCAAACTCATTCTATGAAGCCACAGTCACCTTGATACCTAAACCACATAAAGACCCAACAAAAAAAAGAGAACTTCAGGCCTATCTCTCTTATGAACATTGACGCAAAAATACGTCAATAAAATACTTGCAAACCGAATCCAAGAACATATCAAAGATATCATCCACCATGACCAAGTAGGGTTCATCCCAGGCATGCAAGGGTGGTTCAACATACGGAAATCCATCAATGTAATCCACTACATAAACAAACGAAGGAGAAAAACCACATGATCATCTCCTTAGATGCTGAAAAAGCATTTGACAAAGTTCAACACCCATTCATGTTTAAAGTCTTGGAGAGATCAGGGATACAAGGCACATACCTAAAGATAGTAAAGGCAATATACAGCAAGCCTATAGCTAACATCAAACTCAATGGAGAGAAACTTAAATCAATCCCACTGAAATCAGGGACAAGACAAGGCTGTCCATTGTCCCCATATCTCTTCAACATAGTACTTGAAGTCCTAGCCAGAGCAATAAGACAACTAAAGGAGATCAAGGGAATACAAATCGGAAAGGAAGAGGTCAAAGTGTCACTATTTGCAGATGATATGATAGTATACATGAGCGACCCCAAAAATTCAACCAGAGAACTCCTTCAGCTGATAAACACCTTCAGCAAAGTGGCAGGATACAAAATCAACTCAAAAAAATCAGAAGCCCTCCTATATACCAAAGACAAAAAGGCAGAGAAAGAAATTAGGGAAACAACACCCTTCACAATAGCCACTAATAACATAAAGTACCTTGGTGTGACTCTAACCAAGCAAGTGAAAGACTTGTTTGAGAAAAACTTCAAGTCTCTGAAGAAAGAAATCGAAGAAGATATCAGAAGATGGAAAGATCTCCCGTGCTCATGGATTGGTAGGTTTAACATTGTGAAAATGGCCATACTGCCGAAAGCAATCTACAGATTCAATGCAATTCCCATCAAAATACCAACTCAATTCTTTACAGACCTTGAAAAAAAGATTCTCAGCTTCATATGGAGAAACAAAAAACCCAGAATCTCCAATACGATCCTATACAACAACAGATCATCTGGAGGTATCTCCATCCCTGATCTCAAGCTGTACTATAGGGCAACAGTAATAAAAACTGCATGGTATTGGCATAGAAACAGAAAGGAGGATCAATGGAACCACATAGAAGACCCAGAAATAAACCCACACACCTATGAATACTCGATATTTGACAAAGAAGCCAAATCCATTCAATGGAAAAAAGACAGCATCTTCAACAAATGGTGCTGGACCAACTGGATGTCTACATGCAGAAAAATGAAAATAGATCCATATTTATCACCCTGCACAAAACTAAAGTCAAAGTGGATCAAGGACCTCAACATAAAACCAGATACCCTAAATCAATTGGAAAAAAAAGTGGGGAACAGCCTAGAACTCATTGGCACAGGAGACAACTTCCTGAACAGAACACCAACAGCACAGGCTCTAAGAGCAACAATCAATAAATGGGACCTCATGAAACTGAAAAGTTTCTGTAAAGCAAAGGACACCGTCATCAAAACAAAATGACTGCCTACAGATTGGGAAAGAATCTTCACTAACTCTTTATCTGACAGAGGACTAATATCCAGTATATACAAAGAACTAAAGAAGCTGAAAACCAGCAAACCAAGTAATCCAATTAAAAAATGGGGAACAGAGCTAAACAGAGAATTCTCGACAGAGGAATATCGAATGGCAGAAAAACACTTAAAGAAATGCTCATCCTCATTAGCCATCAGGGAAATGCAAATCAAAACAACCCTGAAATATCACCTTACACCCATCAGAATGGCCAAGATGAAAAACTCAAGTGACAACACATGCTGGAGAGGTTGTGGAGAAAGGGGAACCCTCCTCCACTGCTGGTGGGAATGTAAACTGGTACAACCACTCTGGAAAGCTATCTGGCGCTTTCTAAGACAATTAGGAATAGTGCTTCCTCAAGACCCAGCTATACCACTGCTAGGTATATACCCAAAGTTTGTTCAAGTACACAAAAGGGATACTTGCTCAATCATGTTTATAGCAGCTTTATTTGTAACAGCCAGAACCTGGAAACAACCCAGATGTCCATCAACGGAGGAATGGGTACAGAAATTGTGGTATTTTTATACAATGGAATACTACTCAGCAATCAAAAAGGAGGAAATCATGAAATTTGCAGGCAAATGGTGGGATCTAGAAAAGATCATTCTGAGTGAAATATCCCAGAAGGAGAAAGACAAACATGGGATATACTCACTTATATAAATCTATAAGATATGATAAACATAATGAAATCTATACACCTAAAAAAGATAATCAATTGAGCGGACATGGGGTAAGATGATCAATCCTCATTTAGAAAGACAGATGGGATGTGCATTGAACGTATGACAGGAGTCTACTGAGCGCATCTGAAAGACTCTAACTAGCAGTGTTTTCAAAGCAAAGACTCATGACCAAACCTTTGGCAGAGTACAGGGAATCATAAGAAAGAAGGGGAGTTAGTCTGATGGGGAAAGGATAGGAGCTCCACAAGGACCAAATATATCTGGGCACAGGGTCTTTTCTGAGACTGACATTCAACCAAGGACCATGTATGGATATAACCTAGAACCTCCACTCAGATGTAGCCTGTGGTAGCTCAGTAACCAATTGGTTTCCCAAAGTGAGAGGAACAAGGACTATTTTTAACAGGAACTCAATGACTGGCTCTTTGGTCTCCCCACCCCCGAAGGGAGGAGCAGTCCTGTTAGGCCACAGAGGAGGGCTTTGCAGCCAGTCCTGAAGATACCTGATAAAACAGGATCAGATGAATAGGGAGGAGGTCCCCCCCATCAGTGGACTTGGAAAGGGGCATGGTGGAAATGAGGGAGGGAGGGAGGGACTGGGAGGGAATGAGGGATCGGGACACGGCTGGGATACAGAGTTAATAAAATGTAACTGATAATAAATAAATAAATAAATAAATAAATATGAGTGTAATAATAAAACAAAAATAAAAAAAATGTGTGTCAACTAAACCATACATTAGTTTAGCCTAATTCAACTAAGAGAATAAAGCTGCTCAAAAGATTGACTCATTTTTGGATGATAGGCACATACCCTTTTCTGCAGTCTTTAGCTCATATCAATAAGAATATTATTTGAATATTTTTATCACCACCATCACATAGTTGTTAGTGTTTAGAGAACCCATTTCTTGATAAACCCGTTTTGATCATGAAGGGCTAGAATCTTTTTGCCAGCCTCAGAATACTACTACTCAGAGACTGTGGTGTACAATAATTAATCACCATATGTTGTTTAGAAACAAAGAAGTCACATTAGCTACTCCCTGTAGTAGCACATGTCATGATCTTAAACTGAACTTCAGGAGACAGTATCGGTCAGACTGATGGGATGATATATGTCTAAGAATTTCTATTTACACATTTAAAGAATAGGTGCGTGGATTCAATTAGAGGTTTTGGATTGTGAGGGGAGGTATAGTTGGAGGTCAGTGAGTGAATCAGGGGGACAGGAAAAGGAAAGGGACACTGGCTTCCCCCTAGCAGTGGAAAGTAATTTCTTATGTCTGAAGACACCATGCACTTCAGACATAGAAGCCTCTGAATTAGAACTGACCTGAATGCCTCCACCCTGAGGACTACTTTATGGTACCAGAAGGTGCCATGTGAGTTCACAAAGGAGTGAAGCAACCAACAGTCCTACACATTTATGATGCCCATGAGTCGCAAAAACAGCCAGCGTGGCACTATAACCCTAAGGTTGCAGTAGTCGCCTCTGTACCTTGGAAGCAACCAACTTCTCTGTAATTGGACTTACGGTCTGTTCAGCAAGACCGACATTAACATCTATAAAACAACCTCTACACCTGCAGCTCAAGGCACATTGCAGAAGAATGGGCAAAAAGACTGTAAAAGCCAGAGGATCAGGGAGTTTGCTCTGGGAATGTGTCTCCTAGCCATGTCAGAAGCTATACTCATAAATGACTACCTAAACATGAGCTAAATAAGGACCACAACAGGCATGCTAAAGTAGATGGAAAAGGGCCATGAGGCCTTAGCCTTAGACAAAGAACTGCAGGCAGCTAAGGAATGCCGAAGGCCAGAGAAATACTCTACCTCAGGGAAGGACACATCAATTGATTATTCAAAACCAAATGGTTAGCAATAAAGACTGAGCAGGTTATTTAAAGAATCAGACTAACCCCATAACCTAAATTTTTTTTTAATTGTCATGAAATCTATATTTTTGAGTTTTAGGTCTGTGTCAATTAAAGCCTCTTAGTACTCTTCCAGAGAACAGACGAATGTAACCGATCTTGACCCTGGCCATCTGCTCAGACAGAGATAAGGAAGCAAGTAAGCAAAGACCTCCACTCAGTAAAGAAAAATGACCAGACCCATGCTTGTGTAATAACATCGTCTAGCAACCTGATCAGATGGCCTCATTTCTCTCCTGAAGAGCCCCTGACCTTTGACAGAAAACCTGCAACCCCCATTCCTCAGAGAAGACACAGGATGAGCTAATTGCCCTCCCACCTCATCCAATCCTGAATTGCCAAGATTGCAACCCCTGAGCCTTCCAGCCCTTTATCCTTTAAAAAACCCAAGGCCTTTGTCTCTGCTGCTCTTTGCTTATTACAGAGTAGCCCCTTCAAGCATTGGTCTGAATAAACCTCTTGCATTTGCATCGATATACTGGGTCTCCGAGAGTTTCCTACAATTGCTTTTCTGCTAGTTAGGCTCCTGCTTAGCCTATCAGGCTCCTGCCGGGCCTAACATTATATTTAGGAGTGCTACATACACACACAAACACACACACACACCTATTTTATAACAATTAGTAAAAAAAGAAGCCATTAATTTGAGAGAGAGCAAGGAGAGGTAATGAGAAGCTTTGGAGTGAGGAAAGGAAAGGGAGGGATGATATAATTACATTATAATCTCTAAACTAAAATATTTATTTTAAAGTGGAAAAAAAAGGGGCAGTGATTCCTGCAAGGGTGAAGCAGCCTAGGGAGTTTGATCGTGAAATGAAAGAAAGCTCTTGGGGATTTCCTGGGAAGGCACTCCTCCCTAGAAGGGCCATGTTTGCCTGGTCTTTGTTAGGCAAATTTATGCTTCTGTAGTTTGTATTTCAGGTCTTCTTTGCTTTATATTAAAGGCAAGAAGAGGCCAGAGGTACTCTGTGATTATGAGCACCTGCTGCTCCATCATGGAGACTGTGGTTTGGATTCCCGCATTCATGTCAGGCAGCTTGCAGCACCTGTAACTCTAACTCCAAAAGATTGGATGCTCTCTGGCCTTCATGTGCACCAGCATACACAGTCTATACACATGTGTGTATATACACATACACACACATGAAATTACAGGATTTTTTAAAAAATCCATAAGAAAGCCATGGGCAAAACTTAAAAGGAAAAAAAAAATATTTCTTTGCTCTTTTGATTTCAAAAGAAGGATCTTTTTTTTTTTTGCATTGCATTTCCTTTTAGAATAATAAATACTGAGATTCTTAAGAAGCACTACCTACATAAACTGATCTATCTGATAGGTTTGGATAAACTGTCATAACTCCTTTGCTCAAATAGGTTTATTTGTAATCAGTGGATGGCAAGACATTTCAATTGATGGCATCTAATCATTTATAAATGGCTTTGCTTCCTATCACTGAGGATTTTTTTAAAAATCACACATTACAAGGACAGCATGGTAATTTTAGTACTTGTTTTCCAAAATTATACATCCATTCTCCAACATGAACTCAAGAAAAACAACAAGGAAGGTGAAAATGAAGTGTCCTATTGATTGCACTTGGTTTTTAAGAACTGTGTCCTTACATTATCTTATTAGTTCTATTAAATTAGGAACAGCCAAAGTGAAAAAAAAAAGGTTGTTATTCTGTTTGTGTCAGATGTTAGCTCTGTGTCTATGGATGATTGAGTTAGAATTTGGCTCCAGAGGAAGGTTAAGGAAGGGTAATGGTGATTATCTGACCCTAGCGTCATCATAGCCAGAACTTTCTCCTCTCCAGGCTGAAGCAAAGTGATTTGCTATTGTCTTTCCTAAGTGTTCTTTCTTGAAACTTAATGAAATCTTTCTATAAATTCACCTACGCATCCAGCTAGCCTGTCATCCAAAGGTTGTCTGGACTTCTTGAAAGTATTCCCTTTAAAAAAATCCTTTAGAAGAAACGTGTTATTTAACACAATTGGTTATAAATTTTACAGACCTAGACTTACATAAGGCATTTAAATGAATAAATTTATACTGCATATATTTTTTATGTGGTATAAACTTTACTTTATATTTAAACTTTACTTTTTTAGATGAGTTCTACCAATAGAGAAATTTGAGAATCAATACTATGATATAAACCCTAAAGATAGTCTATATTAGGGCTGGGAAATGGCTCAGTTGTTAAATGCTTCCTAAGCAAAAATGAAGTCTGGAGATCAGATCCTTAGAAACCACATAAGTTCAAGGTGAGCATAAGGTCTTGCTGCAATTCCATTCTCAGAAGATGGAGACAGGGATTCCCCAGAGCAAGTGGGCTAATGAGACTCACAATATCAGTGAGTCTGAGTTTGATTTGAGCATACTGTATAGTGACTGAAATGAGAATGGCTCCCATAGGCTTATATATATGATGTTTGCCCCCAGTTCATGGAACTATTTATGAAGAATTAGGGGGTGTGAACTTGCTAGAGGAGGTGTATCTGGGGGCAGGCTGGGAGGTTTCAAAAGCCCGCACCTTTCCCGAGTAGCTCTCTCTCTCTTATGGTTGTGAATCAAGGTGTGAATCCCCAGCTGCTGCTCTAGTGTTGTGCCTGCCTTCCTGCTGCCATGGTCTCCATCATGGTCATGTTACTCTAACCTCCTGGAGCTGCGCATCTCAAATTAAACCCCTCTTCTATAAGTTGCTTTGGTCACAGTGTCTTATAGTATTGATAAAACTAAGACACGATGCCTAAATAAGGTGGAAGAGTGATCAAGAATGATTCCTGTCATCAGCCTTGGACAAAACACACACACACAGAAACAGAGAGAAAGAGAGAGAGAGACAGACAGACAGACAGACAGAGAGACAGACAGAGACAGAGAGAGACAGGAGGAGAGAGAGATACAGAGAGAAAACTCTGAGAAGAAATTTGAACCATATAAGACAGAAACTGCTGATGCTTATACATAACATTCAATTTTTCACTGACATTTTTGCTTTAAAGAAAAAATTTCCTTAGGTTTTCTATTTCTTCTCCTACCTGTGTTTCTGGAGTGCTGCAAGGGTCCATGTTTATGGAGAGAATCCATATCAGCCATCCACTTCAATGCCATCTGAGTCTGATTGTCAGCTCTTCTGGCATGACCACCTAACTCCGGATTTGGACCATGTGAATGGTTCTGCCTATTTTCAAGCACACTCACCCTGCTGCTTCCTCCTAGCAGGCACACACACGATAGTTAGTAAGACCTGGAGTCTCACTGCTCAGGAGCTCAGGATGGCGCCCTTCCCAGGAACTCTCACTGACCACAACTCGATGTAAAAGCAAGAGGTTTTATTGCTATCGTGATAGGGTCACCCCTCCAAAGATAGTAATTCACACATACACATACCCAAAACCTTTTCACTACACAGCAAGCATGGAATTTTTAAACTACTGATCAGTTTATTACCCCTTTCCTGTTTGAACTCCATCCTGTATTGGCATATTTAAAAAAAATCTCATCCATAAAAAAACTCAAAATTCCTCTTATACCTTGTGAGGCTTTTTACTCCAGTTGAACTCTGGGAGCCTCCCGTACTGTCCCCAGCTCATGGCACCATTCAGCCTCTAGCACATCACATGCTGCCCAGTCTTCAGCGACAAGATCTTCCTCTAGAAATTCAAATTAATTCTTTCTTTACTTCAGTTGAAGAAAGGCTGCTTACTGTCTCAGTCATCAAAATCTAGAACTCCGACTGTGTTCATTTGTCACAACTTGGCATTACATATTGATTTGTACAATCTTCCTTTTCCTTTTAAGAGCACAGGATGTCTTATTCGCTGATACATCTCAGAGACTGAGAAGCACTCAATAAAGATTAGATGGGCTAAGAAGACTGAAAGAATGTCATGCTCTTTCTTCTATCTTTCTGACATTGATGGACATCAAAGTAAGCCATAGAAACAGTGCTCAAAAGGCCACATTACTTAATCATGGCTAGATTTACAATTAGGACATAGTGATTTTGTTTTTAATCCAACAGTAAAGCAACTTGAAACCAACATTTCAAGATGGTTGAAATGTTATAGATCTATTTTATAAAATGCACATTTTAAATAATATACATCTTTAAAAATTATTGACAAGTGTTTATCCTATTTTATCCCCCTTTAAAGTAATCCTTCATTTCTTTGACTATAGTAAGTCAGACAGACATATAATAGGAGTGCTTGGATTCTCACTGCTCAAGCAATAGCTGAATATACTATATAGTAAATCTTGATCATAATAAATCACAGAGAGATAATTTAAGTATTCTGGTAGTTTCCAGTAGACTCAACAGCTTGCCTCAAAGTGGCCACTAGATCTTCTACAAAAAATTCCTAAACTTGCTTCCTTCAGTACACTTTACCTACGCTAACAAAACACAAAAACCCTCTTGCTAACTTCATTTTTTATTCATAAGAAACTTAACATTAAAAAAAATCTGGCTCAGTACCTGACTGGGTAAGATGTGAATTTTATTTACAGAGTAACAGTTGGTGCAGATCACATGAGTTAATCTATATGGAAATTAATAGCATACGTGACACCTAGAAAATATCTTAAGGTAATAGAATATTGAAACACAATTATTATTGGTTATCACAAACAGGAATGCTTAAGACATTTACTGAAAGACTACTGAGTTCTGGACACTGTTAAACATTGGAAAGATAAATAGTGAATTGGCACATGCACATTTCTTCTTATAAAGCATCTGAGGCAGGCTTTTTGAATTGATCAACTTCTTTCTCTATTACTAACTACATGACCAACTTTTTCCTGCAGAAAAAAGCCAAGAATGGCAGGTTATAATTTAAGTTTGTGTTTCAGTATATTCAAAGGCACCGAAGACTCAGCATAAGGGGGAAAAAGTTTCCAGAAGTCAAACTGAAAGGTGGAAGCTTGCAGACTTAAATAAAAATTCTGAAGAAAAAGTCTTCCTAGTATTTGTTAAACTCAAACATTGCAGAGTTGTGTGTTTTATGCGGAATATATAAAACAAAGATTTAGTTTCAAGATTGGGAATTTAATAATAGATCCACATAAAGACTTAAGAACCTCAAAGCCTTTAAACTAAATGTGAATTACAAAACTAGTATCAACTAAGAGGTTAGCAAGACACAGACAAAAAACTTCATTTTTGGAAAATTTGGGTTTCTGACTGCAAAATTCTTGTGGCTCCTGGGTGTACAGCTGTGTCCTCACAACACAGACAGACAGACAGACAGACAGACAGACAGATAGATAGATAGATAGATACTAAGGCAGAACCTGAATCTCATTTATGCAGTCTTGAACCGGATGATCAGAATGATCACAGGTAAGTGTCCAGAAAAATGTGCTCATCTTGAGTGTCAAAGCACTCACAGAAACTGAGGTGCTTGAGCACTCAAGCACCTGAGGTAGCAGGAACAAAGAGTAAGAGATCCAGACTTCAGTAGTCAGAATTACCAGACAGAATTGGCTTTCAAGGAGGAGAGCAGAAAGAATGAGAGATAGCATTAGAGTGAAAAAAAAACTGCGAAATCTCTTACCAGGAGGTAATGGCACACACCTTTACTCTCAGTGATTGAGAGGCAGAGACAGGCAGATCTCTGAGTTTAATGCTACCCTTGTCTGCAGAATGAGTTCCTGGATAGCTAAGGTATCTATCTTGAGAGTCAGAAAGCTTAAATTCAAAACAAGATAAATGAAAACAAATCACACACCAAGAGAAATCAGTAGAATGGTGAATATTTGATTTCGCCGTATCTGAAGTCAAATAGCAGCAGAACGTCTTCAAGTCATGGGACAAAGACAGTTGTCAACCTACTGCTGTAATTTAGCCAAAATATCTTTTAAAATTGAAAGTCAGGGAGGCAGAGGCAGGTTGATTTCTGTGAGTTCAAGGCCAGCCTGGCCTACAAAGTGAGTCCTGGACAGACAAGGCTACACAGAAAAACCCTGTCTGGGAGAAAGAAAGAAAGGAAAGAAGAAAGAAAGAAAAAAGAAAGGAAGGAAGAAAGAAAGGAGGAAAGAAGGAAGGAAGGAAAGAAGGAAGGAAGGAAGGAAGGAAGAAAATAAAGAAAGAAAAAAGTGAACTGAGAATTTCCTAGAATGACAAAAAGAGCCAAAATTTAGAATGCATCCCCACAAAGAATAAACATCAAGTAGAAGAAAACAGATTCTGGGTAAAAAGTCTAAGATACAAGAAGAACTGATGTTTATCAAAACATACAAATAATAACTACACAAACAACAGTACTATAAAGCCCAATATCATATAAAATAGGGCCAAAGTATTTCTACTAGTAATAGCACTTAAACTAGGAAGCAGGTTGTTTGAAATGTGCTAAGGGTCTCTGAAATGGAAGCACATTTGAAATGTGGTGGGGAACTGAGATAGTGATTGTTCATAGAATGGAGTTTCCATAGGGAAGGACTCCCGCAAAGTTTCCTTTTCAACTGTCCATGAAAAGTTAAAACAGTGATTTGAATGGGCAAATACTTATAAATATTTGATGATCAGACAGATGTACACATCTAAAATTCCCAGCTACTTCTACATTAGTTAGATGCAATAAATGCCCAACTCATAAAAAAAAAAAGATAACAGCAATTTTGTTAATTTAAAAAAACGTGTGTACAGATAATTTGCTTGCATAGAAGGCTGTGTCCCTTATGCTTACAATGACTATACAGGCCAGAGTGGGGCTATGTATCCCCTACATTGGAGTTACAGATGGTTGCCAGCTGCCATGTGTGAGTGCTGGAAGACCTGCTCAAGGCCCTTACCCATTTCTCCAGGGGATTTCCGGCCTGCCAGTTGGTTGACTTGGTGGGCGACAGATTCTGAGTCTGTCTCAGAAACAAAGAGTAGTGTGCTAGAAAGTATCTTGTATTGACATTTGACTTCCACACTCACACAGGTTTGCACACATGCATGTACACACACACACACACACACACACACTTCATACTTTAGTGGGTCTTAAATGTTTGGGTTCTCTGCGTGTTCAACTAGCATTTTTAGATTAGACCAGTTTCTGCGGTCTGTTTTGTCTTCTCCCTTCCTATTCCTTTGTTGACAATAGATCGTCAATGCAATGGTATGTATGTAGAGGTCCAGCCTTAGAGAAGTGGCTAATGGCTCCTACCTCACAAATCGAGTTAGTGCCTGTTGCCCTGTGGCCATACAGGTGTACTTTGGGGCTGCTGGGGGGTGGACAGGCCTTCCCCTTGGACTCTCCAGCCTCCAGAACTCATAGTGATGAGTTTCTGTTGTTTCTCAGTTATCTACTCATAGCAGTTTGTTTGAGCAACCTAAGATGGTCTAAAATCCCAACTGTATGAATTTGGCCTATGCCTATGTTTAGATATAAAAGCTTAAAAATAAAATCTGTACAAAGAAACTGTGGGTCATCTAACCTCCAAGCTGCACAGATCAACCTTTCTGAGGCCATTTCATACACACACAAATTCACACACACACACACACACACACACACACACACACACACACACACACAAACACATACAGGAAGAAGCAGCCCATCTTCAAGCTGAGTCTTCTCCATGAATGGCTGACAGTTCTTCCCAGTGCACAGTGTATACTTTGTTAGTGTAGAAACCCCGGGAATGACAATTGTGGAAGCATTGCTTTGCAGCTTTGTCTGTGCTTAGGGCTTTGACGGGTTTTGAATGAAGACAAGGGGAAGAATCAGAATGAATGTCTGTAAGGGAGACCCAGGGAAAGACACAGAAGGCTGGAACATACTGAAGCAGAGAGCATATTGACTGGAGACTGGCCCACAGTCACATCTAAGGGCTTTTGAGCTACCACAGAGGTTCGAGTCAAGGGACTCTAAGACATCAGAAGAAAGTCCATAGATAGGTGAAGTCTCTCTCAGTTTGCACATGCTGTTGTCACAAGGTTACATAAAACACAGAACCTAAATTCACTGACTTGATTTGGGCAGCTGAGCTGCAGTGTTCACTACCTCATTCAACTTACGCATACTACAAGCATCTATGTGGCTCGCTGGCGATTGGAGTGTGGTGTTTTCTCCCCCTTGTGTAAACACCTAATAGGAGCTTTTTGAGTATGGTATTTTCTCCCCCTTGTGTAAACACCTAATAGGAGCTTTACTGTTTCCTTTGTCAAGTAATGAGGAGACGTCTAGACAGAGACATCAACAAGGAAACACTCCTTTTTTTATTTTTTATGAAACATTTATCCTGTATTATTTCCTAGAGGCTATTTCTTTTCTTTTTTTTTTTTCAATGCAGTTTATTCAGGAACCTTGAACAATCCTCGGACCCTGGGGAAAGCCAGCCCACAGCTTAAATAGCCTCTGGGTAGCCAACCCAGGCGTGCCACGTGGGCAATGCAGATAGGTCCACATACATGGAAGCAAGCCAGATCCTCAGCCTTAGCCAAATGTGGAATTGTTCATGCTTTGGACCCAGAGAAGAGCATGTCTGGTTGCATGCGGGTTGATGCCCCAGGTCCCGCCTCTGAGAAAAAGGTATCGGACGGGTCTGATGCTCTTTGGGTGGATGACACCTAAACGAACATCGGTACAAAGTCCCAATTTATTTCTAATATCAGAGATCAGACCTCTACTCTTGCCTGATGCATCTAAAACAAAAAGGGGGAACTGTAGAGAGCTGCGGAATGCTATGCCTTAAAGATGGAGCTGGTTTCCGCCTTCCACCTTCCCGATGGTGAGTGCTCTCTGTCACGAAGGAAACACTCTTATAGGGATGGGAAGAAGAGCTGTTTCCTCAGGCAGAATTTTACTCAACAACTGAGCTATGCTCTTTGTCAAAGGAAAATGATATTTTGTTTCCTCGCTGTCTTACTTTTAATTTCCCTTAGCTGTGATATTAAAACCCGTTGTGCACTATTATAAAAATGGTTGAAGTTCACACTAAAGGAATCTATTCTGTAGGTGATACAATTTTAGCATAGGAAGCATACTGTGATAATGAATAGCTAATAATATAGCTGATAATGTTGGAAGAATGACTGGAAATCATACATGGCAATCAACACTGATGACAGTGACTGTTAATGATCATTAAACAGAATTAAATCAGATACATCTTCATTAGTGATCACTTGATTTTCCCCCTGGTTTATACAGTCACTATTTTTGAGCACAGCTGATAGAGGCCGCCTCATCCTTGTCCCCTATTATTATGACAAATGAGCACTATATACTATAACTACTGGTATTTTTTAAAAAGCTTGTTTCTAAACCACTGAAAAGCATGAAGCAACGCATGGTTTAATTTTCCTAGGTATAAAGAGACTAGATTATATCGTTGGTAAACAAGTTGGTCTTTGGAAAGCAACTGGCACTATTTGCTGAAAGGGGGCCAATTTAATCAGTAAAAAGAAATATCCAAGCCTGAGATCCAACTCTAAGAAAGAGGTCATTTCTTGGATTGTAACCAGAGGATTCAGATTTAAACTGCCTTCTCTTATTATCTTGTCCTTAAATTGGGAGACCTTTGAAAGTCAAAGAACACGGGTGTCCCATTCATACTTCTAATGGCAGGGGTCCAGATTTAAGAATCACCAGTTCATGTTGGTTTATGTGTCAGAAATCTACAAAATGGTTCTGAATTAAAGCAGTAGAGATGATGTAAACAGAAGTGAATGGAGTGGGGGCTGTTTACTTAATTCCATTTTATTTTTTCCTAACTTAAAAAAAGTGATGACAGCACAGATGAACCTGAAGGCAACACTGAAGCAAGGAGAATGACTTCCAGAGTTGAGTAAATGACCCGCTCTCAGGCAGTTCACACCCGAATCCTCAGAAACTTTACCTTTTGAAACTTTGTAGCGAAAAGGTCTTGTTGACAAGGTTGGATACGTACTTTGACACGAGGAAACATCTTAGAGTAGGTAGACCCACTGTGATCTCCCAGCCCTTAAAAGAGGGGAAGCAGATGGGACAGAATGAAGGGAAGATGTGGCAGGAAGCAAAGACAGGAGAAGTGACAGTGTTGGGAGAGGGCCAAGGGCCAAGGAAATGGAGGAGCTTTAAAAGCAAGAATGGAAACATTTTAGCACATCCAGTCAGCTACAGTAAAGCAATATGAACTGGGTAGTTTCTATATGCCTATGCTCATTTTATGGTTTTGTTCATATGCTTTTGAGACAAGATCTCATGTATCCAGGTTGGCCTCAGATTCTGTAGGTAGCTAAAGCTGGTCTTGAATTCTTGATCCTCCTACTTCCACCTCCCGAGTGCTGGTATTTCAGGCAGGTTCCCCAGGTCCATCCAGCATCATTATAGTGCGTAGTTTTGAGTACCGAGATGATTAAGAGTGCACATCTAATGAGACCCAGTATTCCGGAGAGATGGATTCTCACATTACAGAAAGGGTTCAGTTGTTCTCTGCTGCCTCTTTTAAAAAGATGATTGTTCTATCAATGATGGCAGAGGTCTTTCAGAAGCCACATCTAAACACCATCACGTTGGTGACTAGACATGAATATAGAGCTTCCTGGGGAATGCATTGGTTCAGATCACAGAAGCAAGGAAATGTTTCCACATACAACCCCCAGAAAGAATGCAGCCCTCAGGAAACCTTGATTTAAGCTACATAAAACATGCTTTTGGACTATGCACATGTCATACAGGGAAGAAAACCAGGCAAAGAGATAAGAATGAAAACCCAGTGCAGATTGACTTGCTCACCTGGATCAGACTTTGGGGAGTCTAATAACAGGCAACTTAGTACCAATATACTTAAGCCCAACATAATTTGGAAAAACATTTTCTTGTGTGATACAATCCCCGTTGCCCAAGGAAGCGTAAGTTACATTGAATCTCAGCTCAGGGTAGTGTCACTTCTTCCAAGAAGATGGGTTCTAGAGATACACGCCTGCACTAACAAAGGACCTATGGGTCTGGCCTGGTCACAGTCATACAGATAGCATAGAGGTCATTTGGGCTATTAGCCACCTTTGGTTTTGGTTGTGAGAGCTTGGGGGAGCCGCTAGTTCTATGAATCATAAGGTTACTACCAACCTCTGGCTCTGGTTGATGAGGCCCAACAGACCACTAGGCTATAAATCAGTTCCAGTTCCTAGCTTTCTGGATGGAAGAACAGGTTTTTCATCTTTCACTCTGGAAGGACAATCCTGTGTGCTTAACATTCCTGGTTTCTAGGGATATATGTGGGCACAAGGACCTCCATGCTATGCTTGCAACACAAGAGTAAATTTGTTGGTCCTTATTGAGAATGGAGACTATTATAATGCAATCTGTTCGACAATCTTCTACAAATGAACATATCATTAAAAGTTAAGAAACCTCAATATTGCAGGTAAATGGGTGGAACTAGAAAATAGATATTGAGTTGAGGGAGACAACCCAGACTCAGTTAGACCAATGCTACACATTCTCTCTCATCTGCGGTTCCTAGTTCCAAATCTTCAGATGTGAGAATGTAGCCTGAAGTAACCACAGAAACCAGAGAGTAACTAGGGACCATGAGGGCAGCAACTGGGGAGGGAGAGGGCAGGATACAGGCAATACAAAGGGGGAAAATGGAATAAAATATGGAGGGGGCTTGGATTGGGGAGAGGAAAAGGGGGCCAAGTCAGAAGGAGGGGAAGCAAGCTGAAATCATACCAAGCATATTTGATAAGATAGTAAGGAAATGTATCATATATATATATATGATGTATAATGAAAATATATAAATATACATATTAAATGAAATTATGCTACTTGGGCTGACAATGCTCCCCATGAGTTGTAGACTATCTAACAAAAATCT